>NW_015177033.1:701326-739031 GCF_001447785.1 Gekko japonicus | reverse complement strand
CTTGTGCCCTGGCAAGAGATTGGTGACAAACACCAACTGAGAGATAGAGTTGAAAAAGACATACAAAACCGCTGTTTAATCCTAGGAAAGCGTGTTCTCTTTATCTCTTACATTCCTTGGAACTACATGTTTTCAAATGAAGGAGTGATAAACACTGTTCAGGAACTCGTATAATGAGGACTTCTCAGTTTGCTTTGCACACTTTACAGCTCCATCAGGACGTCTCAAAGAGTAAACATTCCAGGAGCTCAGCCAAAACAATGTCAAGAATAACTACATCAAGATTTTGTATTGTTTTGTCTTGTACTCATATTATCATTTACTGGCTTTGCTTATGTTCATGAAATGTACTTCATATATAATGAATGAATGCTAGTTAATACAGGAAATGTGTTATAAGGAAATTTGTTATAATAATACAACTAAGTGTGTTAAAGATATAGAAAAGTAATTTTCTTTGCTGTATCCTACCATGGCTGATGACGATACTGGGGAAATACCAGTAACAACCTCTGAAGACATGGTTATTCCGAAGACCACCGTAGTGACAAGTGGAGAGGGGAGACACCTTGGGAGATCCTGGCAGTTGTGGGTGGATCTCCCATCATGGCCAGAGGACAGCTGGGTACTTACTCTCGACCCAAGATTGGTCACCTACATCCAGCAGTACAGTAGCACCTATGCTGAGGACGTCACCTGGGCGGGGGTGACTGAAGAAGTGCAACTGGAAAGCGTACGGCGCAAGCTCCAGGGTCAAACAGAGAAACTGAGAGGTGATATGCACAAATTATGCTGGATCTCCCTTGTGACGACCTCTTATTTGGGGAGGTCTAGTTTTACTTTAAAATGTTCTTTATGTTTGCTCTCAGGGTAATCTGGCTGCCACCAGGGAAATTTAGGCTTTCCCGACCTTTTTCTATAATATTTTTCCTACTGGTTTTGGTATTGTGACCCAGGGTTTGGGCTTTCGAAGGACTATGTGTTTTCTGGGAAGAATTTCGTTCAGAACTTGTGTCTTAAATAAAAGTAGATTTATTTGATGTTCACACACTCTTCCCTCTTATTGACAGGGATCAGGGCATGTCACTTTGTAACAATATTTTCCTTAGGCCATATATGGTTACTGTTTCTTTATGCTTTAACTTTTCATAACACACACAAGACTTCTCTCTCTCAGACCTTAAAACGAACAAACTGCTTAACTCTTTTACTACACAGAACCCAATCTTTCCCTCACAGGGACCTCAGGACAACTCTCATATTAACTGCTTTTATACAGCACTCTCTCCTGACTCTAACTGTCTTAATCAACTGTCATACCTAACAGACACACCCGATAGACATTCCAATCATCCACACAGCATCCATTCCAAAACCCCTCCTCCTTTCTGTCACTCACCAATCATATCACTTGCCTGCTTCCAGCACTCTAGAATATCACAGCTATGCAAACTAAACTTTTAAAAACACACACACACAGTAAAACATAGAATCGTTACATCCCTCAACTCATCGCCACCATGATGCAGCATGAGATGGAGGGACACTGGCTGGACAATGGAGGGGCCCACGGACATGACCAAGCGCAGTTGCCTGCACAAGACCAGGCAGGTCAGGTCCCCATGAGATCTCCCACACTGCTGAGAGGGGTTCTGGGAGAGCAACCACCTGCTGTTCCCCCAGGACTGCCGGTACCTGCCATGCCTCTGCCCAGACCAGATCGCAACTGAGAGTTGCTGGACGTCACCTTTGATAGCAATCCAAACAAGCTGGCCTTCTTTTTGCTGCAAGTGCACAAGTTCTTACGTGATTGGGGTCCAACATTCCCGATGGATGAGCACTGTGTGGATTATATCAGGGCATGGCTGAGAGACTGGGCAGCTGTGGGCACTGCATTGGCAGTACAAGGACCCCTTGGAGCTGGAGAAGGACAGAACGAAGCTGTGGGCCCTGAACCAAGGGAACAAGACAATGTGGGAGTTCTCTGATGAGTTCAAGATGTATGCTGCCAAGGTGCAAGGGTGGCCGGAGGAGGTCCTGATAGAACAATACTGGTCAGGCCTCAACCATGAAGTTTTGGAGAAGATTTTCACCACAGGGAACCCGCTCACCTTGGCTGGATGGATAAGAGAAGCCAGTGATGTGGAGAACCACCTCAACATGATCAAGATGTACATGCCAAGATCGACCCCGAAGACGCTGGGGGGGTGAAGTGAGAAGCCAGCGATCCAAGCCAAAAGATACCACGAGAGAATGGTGGATGAAGCAAGGGGTGTACCTACGCTGTGGAGAGCTGGGCCACTACATCGCCTTCTGTCCAGTTACTCTGCCTCCCCTGGGGGAAAAGCACCAGAGAGATGTGGTTCAGACACCGGCGAAGTCTGGTGGAGTATGACCCAAGCAGCCAAGGGCCCTTCAGCTGAACACAGCCCCGAACGGGGCTTCCTCCAGTAGTGATGATGCGGTCCAGCCAACAGTAAAAGGATGGGACCTGCTGTAAGGGGTGCCACCCAGGAGGTCTGAAAGCAGTCAGTGCCGTGTTTGGTGAGCAGTACCCCCCTTTGTTTTACATGACAGTGTCAGTAATTAACCCCAAATGGGCACCCAAGGGAGGGTGAGGGTCTTAATAGGCCCAGCCATTTTCAAGTGGTTGGGGGTTGCTGTACAAGGTCTACCAGAGCCGCTTGTCTTTACCCAAATGGATGACTCCCCTATGAAAGAGGCATTTAAATACCAGGTTGTGTCAGTGACTGTGGGAACAGGACCTCACTGGCAACAAATGGCCTTTGTTATTAATCCTATGGCCAGGTTTTCCATGGTGCTGGGGAGCCCCTGGTTGTGGGACCACGACCCGTATATACAGTGGAGTGCCGGTGCCCTTCATTTCCCTGACCACAAATGTGAGAGACATGAGTAGAAAAAGGAGTGGGGGAATCCGCCCGCTTCCCTCCCTGAACAGGTGTGCCTGGCCCAGGAGGAGCTTGATCTAATCCCACAAGAGTATCAGGATCTATCCCGGGTGTTCGGGGAGAACAAGGACAATGAACTCCCCCCCACCACAACTCTGATTGTGCCATAGAGACCCCAAAGGGAAATTGTATGCTATGAGCCCAGCTGACAAAAAGGAGCTGAGGAAGTTCATTGATAAAACCTGGCTCGGGGTTTCATCCAGCCAGCCTTTTTGCCTTTTGCCACCCCTGTTCTCTTCCAGAAAAAGGATAGGGGACTGTGTACGGATTACAGGGGCTTGAATGCAGTATCCACCATGAATGCATATCCCCTCCCATTAATCAAAGACCTCTTGGCCGAGGCCTCAAGGGGCAAGGCATTTACCAAACTGGATTTGAGAGATGCTTATTTCCATGTGTGCATCTGGGAGGGGGACAAGCACAAAACAGCGTTCAACACATCATTGGTGCAATTTGAATACTTGGTCATGCCGTTTGGATTGGTGGGAGCCCTGGGGGTCTTTATGAACTTGATTAGTGTTGCACAAGCACCTGTTCAAAGGGGTCCTAGTTTATCTTGATATCCTGATTTATTCACCTGATAAGGCTTCTCATGTGAGTTTGGTGCGGGAGGTACTGGGGACCCTATACGAACACTGGTTGTTCACCAAACTTTCCAAATGCAAGTTCCACAAGAGTGAAGTGGATTTTCTGGGCTACTGCATATCTGGGGAGGGTTTGGGGATGGACCTGCACAAGGTGGCAGATGTGTTGTGTTGGGAGGCAACTCCCTTCTTAGGATACGCACATTTTTACTGGCTCTTCACCCCCAACTTTGCTCAAGTGAGTCTGCTCCTCACAGACTTCTTAAAGACTAAGGGGAAGGGGCAAGACAGCATTAAGCCAGGGGCTAAGCTGAATTGGACCCCGGAATGCTAACAAGTGTTTGATAAACTGAAAGAGCTGTTTGCCTCTGAGCCCATTTTACATCACCCCGATGAAAATAAAATGTTTGTGTTTCAGGTCGATGCCTTGGACGTCGCCATGGGGGGTAATCTTGCAGAAGGGAGATGATGGTAAACTCCACCTCTTGGCATATGTGTCAAAGAAATTTAATTCTACTGAACACAATAGGGCAGTTTGGGATAAAGAGGCGGCTGCCATCAACCTAGCTCTTACTACCTGGTGGAATTGGTTAGAGGGGACCAGCATGCCTTTTGAGGTATGGACAGATCATAAAAATTTGGAAGCATTGCGCACACCCCGAAACCTCAATGCCAAGCAATTCTGGTGGGCAGGGTTTTTCTCCAAGTTTTGTTTCACCCTCCAGCACCTCCCTGGAAAGTCAAATTTCCTCACTGCCACCTTGTCGCACCTCCCCCAGCATGCCAGTCAAAGGGAAGAGGTGGTAGACTCTATGTTCATGCCCTCCCAGCTGGGTAGAGCGGTGGTGACATGGAATCGTGCCGCAGCTGAGAAGCGGAGGAAGGAGGAGCCATGGACTGCTAACCCTTACAGAGATAGATAGGGCGGCAATTGTTAAAGACTCTTCCCTCCAGCAAAAACTAGATGGTGGTATTTGGGGGGGGGGCAGACTCTTTGTACCATATGCTCTGCAGGGTGAGGTGTTGCATTTTGGGCATGAATCCAAACTAGCTGGACATTATGGATATTTAAAGATGTTACACCTCCTCCAACGCCAGTTTTGGTGGCCGCATATGCACGTGCCAGACTTCTTTGATGGGGAAAAGATGGCCTGGAAAGCACTCAGGGACTCTGCGACCTTTGAAAACCCCTAGTCACCCCTAGGAAGTCATTTCCATGGATTTTATTATTGAACTGCCACCCAGTAAAGGGAATACTGTAATCTGGGTCATGGTGGATTTGTTTTCTAAATAGGCTCATTTCATACCGTGTAAACAACTACCAACCACCAAAGCCCTGGCTAAATTGTTCATGTACCATGTTGTGAGACTGCATTCAGTGCCTACCAAAATAATATCCGACCGAGGAGCCAAGTTCTTTGCCAAATTTTGGAAGGAACTCTTACAGATCTTAGGTATTAAGAGTGGGCTCAGCAGTGCCCATCACTCAGAGACTGATGGACAAACCAAAAGGGTCAATCAGATAATTGAGCAGTTCTTGCACTGCTTTACCAACTACCAGCAAGATAACTGGGCTGAACTGTTATCCTATGCAGAGTACAGTTATAATAATTCTGTGCATAGCTCCACTGGACTGTCCCCTTTCAAAGCTATGCATGGATATGAGGGCGCCCCTTTGCCCACTGTAGGCACTCCGGATCTCAGTCCTGGTGACCTCCAAACTTGGCGGCAGGGCTTGAAGGACCAATGGTCTGTCATACAAAAGACTCTTAACAAAGCCAAAATGGATTACAAAGCCCATGTCAATAAAGTGCGAGCCCCTGAGTGGGATTTACAACCTGGGGACTCTGTGTATTTGTCTAGTAAACACTTGAAAGGGCTCCAGCCCAAATGAAAATTGGGTTGGAAATATGTTGGTCCGTTTACAGTACTGCGCAAAGTGGGGGAGGTTGCTGCTGAAGTTGATCTGCCTAAATCCCTTAAAGATGTGCATCCTGTATTTCATTTTAGTCTGCTGAAACGGGACCCGGGTCCTAACAAGTGGAGACCTCGACCACCAGCCCCTTCTCCTCGGATTGTGAATGGTGAATCACACCAAGAGGTGGAAGAAATTTTGGATTCTTAAGTTTAAGCATGGCCGCCTTTACTATCTCATAATTAATGGGTCCGAAAATCTCATGTCAATGCCCCTAAGCTTGTGGGTGATTTTCATAAAATGTATCCAGCTAAGCCTGGTGTGTAAAGTCTTTGGGGGGACAGAATGTCAGCTCTGCCTTTCTTAAGCCTTGGCTGCTATGGGGAGTGGGGTGACTCTGGAATGTTAGGTTTCATTTCTGCTGTGGCTTCTATGTTTCTATTATCTCTGTAAGACCTTCAGTGCCCACTGTAGTCTTTCCCCTTGGAAACGTAGCCTGTTACTTTGGTGGGTTTCTACCTGATCCTTGATTGGCCCCAGGCCATCAGGGGCCTCCGTGAATAATGTATATCTGCTTGTTGCATGTACTTTTCTTCAGTTCTAACACAAAATGGTTAAGATGTCTGCATACTCTAAATGTCTCAATAAACTTTACTTCTTTGAATGAAAGCTGTTGGGAACTGATTGCTGCAGGAGTCTGACAGATACTTCTTCTTGAAGAAAAGCTGCCCTGACTTCTGGTCGATGGCTGCACGACTGCGGACTCTCCTCCCGGACTTCCCGGGGGGGGTATCTGCGCTCTGGTCGAAGAAGGGGGTGAGCAGGCTTGTGAACCCCCCCAGGGGGCCGGGGAAGGGGCCCTGGCCAAGGAGCTTTAGAGGGGTAGGCTCTTCGATGGTGGAATGCCAGAGAATCGAGGCTCCCCTCTGCTCCAGTGGTTCTTTGTGCTGAGAGGCTGAAAAAGCACTAGTGTAGCTAACTGGGTCAAGCGTAGGAGATTGAGCATTTAAAACGATGAAAGAAGAGTGGTCGGATGACCAACTATGAACGTGAGTCAACTGAGAAATGAATTTTAAAAGAAAAGACACTCCCCACCCCACCTTGCAGAACGAGAAAAGCGAGCAGGGGGGGACGCCTCCCATGCGCATGAACTTTTAAACGAAAAGGGGGGGAGCAAGCAGAGATGCGGAAAAAACTGTTTAGATATACTCACCAAGGTAGTAAAGCGGTCGAGTGCATTTCAGAGACTTTTAAAAAACTTTTGCGGAAAGTAGACAAATGGCAAAGATGGCGGGCAAGAGGGACAAAGATAAGCTGATTCCAAAAGTAAAAGGACTGGAGAGTCCTAAACCGGAAGTGACGAATGAGCTGGCAAAGACTGTAGCGGAGTGTATGCACCCTGTGCTGGAACAGTTGAACAACTTCAAAGAACAAATGTCGGAGGTAACCAAAAACCTGACAGTGCAGCAAACCCAGATAACAGCACAGCAGACCCAGATGAATGACATGATACAGATAATGAAGCAAGACAATGAGAAAATTAAGGAGGTGGCTGCAACAACTGAAAAAGTGAAGAAGAAAGTCCAAAAGCTGGAATTAAAGCAAACTTCAATGGAAGATAAATGGCTGCAAGTACAAATGGATAAGGCTAATATGGTCCTTCGTTTCCAGGGTGTGCCGGAAAAACCGGGAGAAAGTCTTAAGGAACTAATGAGTGAATTGTTGGCCCCAGAAATGACTGCGGAACTGTTACTAAACGAAATGGATGTGATCTATCGATCATATTCAGGCTATATAAAAAAGAATAATCTGCCTGGGGAGATTGTTGTGAGATTCTCGAAGAGGCACATAAGGGATGCAATCCTGAAAGCAGTTTCTGGAACACCCCTGAAAATGGGGGAAACCAAGATCAGAATGCTGAAGGATATTCCATTTGACATAAGACAACGGAGAAGGAAGTACAAACAGTTGGTGACTTATCTTCAGACAAACTCAATTGGATATAAATGATTATTTCTGGAAGGAGTGGCCTTTAAGATGAAAGACAAAAAAGAAAGAATTGACTCTGTTTTTAAAGCCAAAGAATTCTTAAAGATTCAGCTGGGAAAGGAAGAGGAAGAAGGAAAAGAAGATGACAATAGTTTGAGTGCGAAACTAGAGACGGAATCTTCTGGAGAAGACTCGCTGTCGGAGCAAGGAGCTGCAGCTCCTAAAAGTCCCTATAAACTGAGGAAGAGACGAGGAAAAGAGAAATAGAGGCCGAAGGACTCTGAATTGTGCCTTGAAGTAAATGATGAAAAAATGTGATGATGGGGGGTATGGTTTCTGAGCAGTTAAATTTGTTAAAGAAAGGTGAAAATGTGTGAAAAACTTGACTCAATTCATATTGACTTAAACAAGTTATGACTTAATGTAACTAAGATTCTTTGAGGATCTCCTCTCTTGGGTTTTTAGGTATTAGTTGGTTTCTTTCCTTTCTCCCAATATATGTACCCCGTCCCTATTATTTTCTGTAGTATTTGTAGATTTATAAAAACAATAAAAAATCCCCTCCGGGGGCTTTAAAAAAAAGCTGCCCTATTGTTGTGTGAAAGTGACATATTTATTTTATCATTTATAACGATGCATTAAATGGATCCCTAAGGCAGGTCACAATGTACTAAACCAGATTAAAAAACCTAGAATTGTAATACAACTTCAAAAAGCTGGCACTGTATAAACAGCAGCAACAGAAACAGCATCAAGTGAACATCATCATCTGTTAAAAGACTTCGTCAATTCACCAGCATCAATTGAAAAACAGCAACAAATAAAACCAGCATCAAAACACAGTAACCAAGCCATTATGAAGCAGTGTAAAAAACAAAATGTGAACATCTGTAGTTTGCAACACCATTTTAAGATAACCATCACTTTTTTCTTCATGCATTTCTTCATCCCTCAGCCTGCTACTGTAATTCTAACACTGCAGCGAAGCTTCTTGAACAGCTGGCTCTGGTTTCCCACTTAATCACACTTCTAGTGTTGGCATAGACACTTGGTCCCAGTCACACACGTGAGATAATGTGCAGGGGAAGCGAGGCTATTTAACCCGGAGAAAATTGACCCGCAGTTGCGCGATCACACAGTTCTTTGAAGCTGCGGGCATAGCCCGCCACTGCATGATCAGATGCAATCGCGGGTGAGTTGGTTTGGGTTTTTTTGCTGTTTGTTTTCGATTCGCTTAAATGGAGGATCAGTGAATCGCATCTCCACATTGAGGGCTTCCTACGGCAGTATGCGATGATGCACATACTGAGAAGGGGGGAAAACAACGGCAGGGAATCGGGATGGCCTGAGGAGACCATCCTGATGCCATTAGAGTGTGCTGGAGTGATTACACTGGTGAAAGTCCATCTGTGGCCCGTAGCAACCCATTTTATACTGGACTTTCCCTGGTATTTTTTAACTCCACTTCTTCGGCGGAGCGAGACGGGTTGCCGACAGGTGCAGGACGTTTGCCAAATGTTCCCGTCTGATTGCGCCCTTAAAATCCACCCAGCATTCGTGCCTACTGCGCGGCTAATTCTGCGTGTGATCGGTACCTGTTACTCTCTCTGGCTTTCTCCTTCTCCATCTAAAATTTAGCTTTCTTCCTGGCTGGTAGCCACAGCCCTTTTCAAAAATGACTTTTGCTGTATCAATGCTGCTGGAAAGCTGGCACATGCTGTATGGATATAATGCACTCGAACTGTCTTCCCACCTATTGCATTTAATGAAAACATTGCAACTTTCTTCTTTCAGATTCAGACCTTGTGAATATATCTCTGTGTTTTTGTCACCCTTGTGATACATTCCACTTAGAAGTAGAACCACACTTGCAGGTAGTTTGGTGTCTTAAACTAGTGTAGGATTTAACAGTTAATCTCCAGAAGGATGATCCGAAGCACATAATGTGCTTCCAGCACACTGGAAGCCTTCTGGCCACAAAAAAGTGCTGACTTTGACATACAATACTGTGTCTCATCATGATTTTAGTTATTAATCAAGATGATACCTTCTTGAATTTCAGTTCTTGACAGCTTCTTGGCAATTATTCAGCAGCCTACATCAAACTGCATTTTCATTTCCAGGAAGCTTTCTATAGGACTATTCTGTTTAAACTAGTTTTCAGTGGCCAGGGCAATGCTGGAAGAGGGACAGTTTGTGGGATGAGGATTCTCTCTGAATATGGAACAAGTCTATGCTTCCTCCACTATGTCTAGACCCCTCATTCCTACTTCTGCTTCCATGTCATTATATTCCTTGTTTTCCCTTTTCCAGAGAACTATACTAATTCCCAGGGCCGGTGCCAGGTTTTTTTTGCTTACTTCTGGCACACACACACCCCGTGCACCCACCAATTTTCAAACATAAATGCATTTTAGGAAGAATGAAAAACACAAAAATTGAACTTGGTAATTTCTTTCTTTTTTTTAATTGTGAGAACAAGTAGATTGGCTCTTCTGAAGTGGATTCTGACCAATATTTTTTAAAAGTGCAGATTAATGATATTTTCTCTTTACTCATATGCAAATGACTTCTTTGGATTATGGCCCACATCTATTTATTGAATATCTTTAATAGTAATCACAGATCTGGAGCAAAATACGAGTCAGGTTAAGAATCCACAATATTCTCATATCTCACTATGCATGACATTCTACCTGCAAACTTACATTATCACAAATGGCTAACGTTATGAAACAGTATTATAAAGGTTTGTCGAGAAGAGACGATATTTGTAATCCTTACCCCCTTAATTCTGTGGACCAATACACTTATGTATTATAGAAGGTCTTTCTGTTAAAATGTTGCGGTGTACAATTAAATAATAATAATAATAATCCACAGCACAATATAATAAATATTGACTCTCTAAGCAGCAGCCACCTCCCACTCCAGGTATTTTAAATGAGTACCATTTTAAGCAGAGTGTGGTAGTGGTTAGTGTCTCAAGACTAGGATCTGGGTTCAAATATTTACTCTGGCATGAAAGCTCACTGCATTTGCAGAAGTACACAGAGCTTGCATTGCTGTAGCGACAATAGTGTCCCAAGCCAGACAAGCAAAGTAAAAGCTATACTGCCTATCAGTTGCAATTCCCATAAATTGCAAAATGACTTTCCTATCAAAAGGGCATATTACTGTGTTAAATTAACAAGATCTGGGGTGGGTCGGTGTTAAGCTGTTATACGGTTACCCAGGCCTGCCCTGTCCCATCTGTGCTCATTTTTGTGCAACATAAAAGCTTTGCGAAATGCAATGCTGGGGGATGCTGCTGTCTGATAATAGTACTTGATCACTTACTGTGTCCCCCTGGATTGACATGCAATTATGAGGCAAACCCAGAGGTTGTCTCTCACAGTGCCCACTGCATCCAGCCATGGTTTTGGGGGACTTGAACTAATGAGGGACACAAAGTGTATCTCTTAAGATGATAAACAGGAAAGTATTCAGGGTACATTTTTAAAGGCAACAGTGGTATCAGCGCTCTGGGCAACGACTGGTTCTTCTAGAAACTTATGCTGTGACCACAGCACACAACAAACACTGCTTCCCTATTCGTCCCTATTTCTATAAAGCATTTAGCCAACCAGACATTTCCCTCAATGCATTCTTTAAAAAGAAAAATAGTATTGCATTAAAGGCTACAAGCCTCAACAATAGCTTACAAGAATTTGGAATATTTCTATCCTAAGAGAGCAATCCAAAGGAAGTATACTCAAAATCCTACTCAGGTCTATTTACTGGGGCTTTCAGGAAAGTGTTTTAGGAATGCTGAATGCAGCCCACCGCCCTCCCCCAATCAGAGCAAGGGCCACGGCTGGGCTGCGCTCTCCCCCCCCCGCCCCAGGGCTCTGCCCAACCCAGGGTCTCTTGCCAGTGTCCAGCCTCCCTAACGGGGATCTAAGCAGATAGGCATAGAACATGTGCAGAGTTCCTCCCCACAGGGGGATTGCCTGCATCCCAGCACCCCTTCCCCTCAGCCCGGGACTCTGGCTCTGCGACTGGCCAGCCCAAAGCCCAGAGGGGTGCCTCTGGGATGCCCCCCCACCAGGAAACCCATCACTGATGGCCCTGGAGGTGCTCTGCCTTGCTGGCCCGGTCCCTGCGCCCACCCTGCCTGCCTTCCTGCGCAGCCTCTCTCTTCCCAGGTTCCCAGCACAGACGCCGCCACAGCCGACTGGCTGGACTGGACCAGCCGGCCAGTGCCCTCCTTTACCCAGCAAGGCTGCCCCGAGCTGGGCCCTGGCTGCCCCTGATGCAGCATCGGCTCCTGGCCTGCTGCAGTGCGCAGTCCCGTCAGTCAGCTCCGAGCACCGTCTGTCCCCCAAAGTAGCCATGCTGCCTGGCCCGCCCTGCCCCCTTGAGCAGCCCCAGCCCGGCCAGAGGCGGAGACAAGTGTGGTGGGGGAGGAGGAGGAGGAGGGGCGTGCCGCTGCAGAGCCACAGCCTGGCAGCACCTGCAGCTGCCTGGGGCTGGCTGGCTAACCAACGGGTGGAGGGACTGGCTGACCGATATCCGTGGGGGAGAGAGGGGGTGCGCTCAAGATGAGGAGGGAGGGGAGGGGCAGCAGGCAGGCCAGTGTGGTGCTCTTTTTCATCCAGCACTCTAGGCAGCTACCTAATTTTGCCTCTATGGACTAATTCCCTTCTTCTTTTCCAAGATCTATCAGCCTATTTCCTGTGTGGTCCTCCTATCTGTCTAGTGAACAGGCAGAATCTTAATTGTTAAAGCTTATTGTTTTCAATCAAACTGTTTTATATATTTTAGAACTATTTAATACATATATTTATGCTGAGCTGCAATCCAGCCTAATTATTCCTAAATAAATACTTTGTAGTTAATGCATGGTGCTTGTTGTTATGCCTCAAGCTTATTGAAATCATCAGATCTACCTGCTTCCTACATTTTTCTAAATCTAATCTTTCTCCCTGTCCCTCTTTGCCATTAAATCAGTAAAGTTTTTATTTATTTATTTTATTTTGCAAATTAATCTACTAAAACCTTTCTGTGAGTCACCTGGCATTTGTAACTAGTGAAACTGGAAGATACAAATTTTAGAAATCAAGTCATTCTCCCACTCCCAAAGCAGATTCAATCTGGGAGAAAGTCAACAAGGTTCAAAGAGTTAATTACAAATAGCAATCAGTGAAGCATTCTGTAGTCTGACCCTGAAGCATGGTCAGTTCCATTCTCATCTGACTCTCTATTATCCTCCTTGCTAAGGCAATGATTTCCAGTTTGGTGTAGTGGTTAAGTGTGCGGACTCTAACCTGGGAGAACCGGGTTTGATTCCCCACTCCTCCACTTGCACTTGCTGATGTGACCTTGGGTCAGTCACAAGCTCTGGCACAGCTGTCCTTGAAAAAGAGCAGTTTGTGTCAAAGTTCTCTCAGCCCCACCCACCTCACAGGGTGTCTGTTGTGGGGAGGGGAAGGGAAAGGAGTTTGTAAGCCGCTCTGAGACTC
The DNA here is from genome assembly GCF_001447785.1 of Gekko japonicus. Lineage (NCBI taxonomy): Eukaryota > Metazoa > Chordata > Lepidosauria > Squamata > Gekkonidae > Gekko > Gekko japonicus. The sequence continues at coordinate 726,070 of NW_015177033.1, read as the reverse complement.
CCTTGGGTAGTGAAGGGCGGGGTATAAATCCAATCTCTTCTTCTTCTTCGTCCTTGACTGCTAGGGCTAGAAACTTTCACTGAGCCTGCTTACATCATACTTTCTATGAGAGACAAATCTATTCAGTTTGAATGTTACTGGAATGAAAACCAGACTAATCAAATAGCAAAAATACAGAGGGCTATAGACTCTAGCCCTCGTTGCATAATTATCCATACACAATACAGCACAAAGATGAGTCTCATCACTCACATTATGATACGGCACACAAAGGCTAGCTCTGTGGGCACAAGCCATAGTTAGGGTCAACCTATATATTACATGGAAATGATTGTGCAGTTATTGCCTGGTGGCCCTTTTGAGGAAGAAAACCCAAATCCAGTGGGCGAATCAGAAAAAACAAAGTGGGGGGGGGAGGGGGTACCTTTGCTGATATACATTTGAAACACCTCAGTTGATGAGGAAAACATTTGGGAGGGGGATGATGTACAGTGTGGAAATGACTGATGAGGAAGGGGCTAACACAACCAATTGTTCTATTGGTAATATTTCTTCCAGAGTCAGTTTTTCCTCCTCCCAAGGGGGCCATTGGACAACAGTCACGTGCATTTGGGTGTAATTGGTATTCTGCTCTTTAGGCACGCTTAAATGAGAGCTAGCATGGTGTAGTGGTTAAGAGTGGTGGGCACTAATCTAGTTTGATTCCAGACTCCTCTACATAAAGCCTGCTGGGTGACCTTGGGCCAGTCACAGTTCTTTCAGAGCTCTCTCAGCCCCACCTACCTCACAAGGTGCCTGTTGCCAGAAGAGGAAGGGAAGGCGATTGTAAGCCACTTTGAGACACAGTAGAGAAAAGTAGGGTAGTAAAAACAATTCTTCTTAAATTCCACTAACATCACCAAACCCTTATGCATAGCTACCACACGTTTCTTGCGTTCTCTCTTGTCTTATTTAATAATTTCAACAATATTAGTTTGGGAATGGTTATCTGTACATTTAAACTATCTTTCACAGACTGTAAGGATGTATCTATATCTTTCTACAGAGATAAAATGAAATAACTGAATGGACTTAGTACTTGTAAAAACAAATTGGGTGTTAATGGGTGAGACTCATCTGTTGAATAGGAGCCATTGATGCAAAATGCTTCTCTAAAAGAAGGAATTATAATTATCTATCTGAATCAGAATATAATTCTTGCAAATCCATTGGCAATGCATCATTTAAATTTACAGCATCCAGTTCTGAAGATCTTTAAGAACAATGCTAACAAATTGGAAAGCAATAAAGATGTGGAAAAAAATGTTTGAGCTCAAATAATGAAACTTTGAAGAACATGGAAATGTTTAACTCAGAGAAGAGGTTATCATAGTATGGCGCTGGGAAGTGATACCGGACATGTATACAAATGTATGTATATAAAAGGCTCCTATAGGTTATTTGTCCATTTTTACCCCTTAGGGGTCATTTTTCTCAGAATTCTCTTCATGGGGGGGAGGAGATGGCAGGGATGCACTCCCCTTATTTTGGGTTTCTTGGTGCAGGGTTTTGGCCTGGGCATTGAATTTTTTGGGGGGGGCATACCCGCCTTTTCTTTTTACAAAAATGCTTCTCATTTATGGTACAATTTAGAATGGGGACATGACTAAATATTCAAAACGTCATCCGAGCAATCAGACACTAAGCAAGTTCATATGAACCAATATTCTAGAACCCACATTGTGAGAAGTTTAAAAACCTAATAAAGGAACCCAGTTTTCGACAAATTTGGGGTATATTTCCATTGTGGGTGGGAGTGTGGCTAAGCTGGGCCAGCAGCATTGCTATGGTGATCCTGCTTGGGTGGCATCCCTGATGGATTAAAGTACTGTGGTCCTGTTCCTACACCTGACAGACACCCATCTGTCTGGTGTTGGGGGGATTATGTTTAAAGGCATCAGGGAGGCTAAGCCAGCAACAGGGCTAAGGCAATCACGCTGAGCAAACCTCCCTGGTGGCTGTAAGCATCCCACCTCCTCTCCTACATCTGACAGGCAGCTGCCTGTCCAGTGTAAGATGGGGAGGGGGGAGGAGCATTAGAAGTCACTGTGGAGGTGGGGCTGGTAGGATCACTAAGGGGTTACTGTTGGGGCGGGCTCTCTCGTGGCTTTAAGCACACTTCATCCACTGCTGCACCTGACAGACAACCACCTGTTAGGTGTAGGAGGTGGGGGGAGTGTGTTGGAAGCCATCAGAGAGGCTGGGCCAGCAGCACCGTTAATGTGATCCTGCTGGGGCGGTGTCCCTGATGGATTAAAGTACCCTGGTCCTGCTCCTACACCAGACATACACCAGCCTGTCTGGTGTTGGAGGGATTGTATTTAAAGGCATTGGGGAGGCTCGGCCAGCAGCAGGGCTAAGGCAATCCTGCTGAGCAAACCTCCCCAGCAGCTGTAAGCATCCCACCTCCTCTTCTACACCTGACAGGCAGCTTCCTGTCCAAGGTAGGAGGAGGAGAGGGGAGGAGTATTAGAAACCACAGTGGGCACAGCTGGTGGGATCACTAAGGCGTTACTGCTGGGGCAGGCTCCCTCGTGGCTTTAAGCATCCTGCAACCGCTGCTGCACCTGACAGACAATCTCCTGTTAGGTATAGGAGGTGGGGGGAGTGTGTTGGAAGCCATCATGGAGGCTGGCCCAGCAGGATCGCTAACATGATGATGCTGGGGCGGTGTCCCTGATGGATTAAAGTACCCTGGTCCTGCTCCTACACCTAACAGACACCCACCTGTCTGGTGTTGGGGGGGATTATGTTTAAAGGTATCAGGGAGGCTGGGCCAGCAGCAGAGCTAAGGCAATCCTACTTAGCAAACCTCCCTGGCGGCTGTAAGCATCCCACCTCCTCTCGTACGCCTGAAAGGCAGCTGCCTGTCCACTGTAGGAGGGGGAGGAGTATTAGAAGCCACTGTGGAGGCTGGGCCAGCAGGATCACTAAGGCGTTACCACTGGGGCGGGCTCCCTCATGGCTTTAAGCACCCTGCAACCACTGCTGCACCTGACAGACAACTGCCTGTTAGATGTAGGAGGTGGGGGGAGTGTGTTGGAAGCCATCAGAGAGGCTGGGCCAGCAGCATTACTGCACCTCACAGGTGGTTGTTGACCATTCCTGATTTCCTCAACTGTTGTTAACTGTCTGCAGTCTCCTGTAACTGTTGCTTTTTACCTCAAAACACTGAGCTCTGCAGTTGACCAATCAGAGAGTGGGGGGTGCAAGGAGGCAGCAGCCTGGCAGCTACACAGGAATCAATGGTGGGAGCACATTTTACCCTTTTGACCCCCTTAGTGGTTGAATTTCTAAAAATCCCTTCTAAGTGAGCACCTACGTCATGGTAGGAGTGCTCACCCTGAATTCACCCCCACCTTCTAGATACAGCGATTTGGCCTGGGCATTGATTTTACAGTGAGGGGACTTTCTTTTATCTATATAGATGGACAAGCAAGCTTTCCATTGTTCCCTATGTGCAATCATGCATTTTCTATTGGCAATCATGTAATGTCTATGGGCAATCGCTGCCCTTTGTTATGGGCAATCGCTGTCCTTAGTTTTGGTATGTCCTTAGTTAGGGGGCAGTCGCTGTCCTTAGTTGTGGTGTGTCCCCTTGAATAAACCTCTGTCGGTCTTAAGGTGCCACTGGATTCAAAATTTGTTCTCTCTACTGCTTCAGACCAACACAACTGTCACCTGAAAAAGGAAACTACTTCACACAAGGGAGTACTAACCTATGGAACTCTGCCTCAGGATGTGATGGCTGTTAACAAATAGTTTTTTCCAAACCATTTGGTCAATTCATTGGTCATGTCAAACTCGGGGCTCTGGGATAGTTCCATCAGAAGTTCTAACATTTTAATCAGCAAAATGAAGAGCCTTGTTGTGTGCAGTTGTACATTTATTGCAAATCGTGTTTGTGGGGCGATGCATCTCTCTGGGAAATAGTTTGCGGTAGTGGCTATTGAGTGAGTAAACTGGGCACCAGGATGTTTGTGACAGCTAAGCTGCATTCTTCATTTGCTTTTCCACTGTTTGTATTTCTGGATCTCATGGTGTATGTCAGAATAGGAGCTCAGAGAGAGACACATCACTTCAAAAACTTTGGGAAGGTAAGTTAGAGTTGGATTTTGGTGCAGGATGTAGTTTTGAGGTAATGGGTTCTCGTGAGTCACTGCACTGTGTCTGAAGGAGCATAAATTTCTTACAGACTTATCTCATGACAGTGCAGAATTCTGAAATGTGATCTTTCCCCTGTACTCAGATGTGGTTCTCATATCTTCCTCCTTCTTTCAGACTCATATTTTAGACCTCAAAAGAATTTGAGTAGAGTGGATGCTCAGTTAGGTGTCTGTGAAAATTTTGTGAAGACAGCAGGCATCATCAAGTTTTAAAAAATGAAGGTATGAAGATGAAGGCAGAGGTTTTAGGCCAGAGTGGGAGGAGGAGTTTGCATTCATCAATAAGGGAGGCAAACCCTTGTGTCTTATCTGCAATGCATCACTCAGTCATTACAAACTCAGTAACATGAAACACCACTATGAGAGAAATCACAAAACTTTTCATCTGATTATCCACCTAAGTCAGAAATACAGAAAACCAAGCCCCCAGTCACACGGGAGGCTTTGATCCGCAAGAGGGGCAGATCGGGGGTGCATCAAGCGGGCGTGATCACACCGCAATATCTGGGAAGTGGCGCACCCCCATCCCCGATCCGTCTCTTCCGGCCGAAGATGCAGATCAAAAAACCCCCTACAAAACACTAGTATTTACCGAAAAATCTGCTGCAGGGGTGGACGTGTGATCACCGGCGTGCCCATCTCTCCCACAGCATGCGAGGTCCTGTTGAACTGTGTATGCACGTGCATGCGCAGCAGGCTTGCCTCGCTCTGCGGTCCATGGCTTCCCCCAGGCATCTGATCGTGCCGGAGAGGAACTGTGCGGCGGCTGCGGGGGATCTGTCTGATCCCGCCGCCGCGCTTTTCTTTTGGTGTGGCTCAAAAAAGCCGCACTTTGGCCACACCTGTTTCCCCCAGTGTGACCGGGGCCCAAGCTAGCTGTGTTAAATCATCACTAAGTAAGCAGCAGACACTGTTGACAGCTTTCAGTAAGGAAGTCGATACAATGACTGAAGCTAGTATTTGTTATAGAATGGCATATTGCTCATGGCAAATGCCCATATTCTGCTAGTGAATTTTTAAAGAATATGATAGTTGACATTGCTGCAGTGCTAGATCCCCAAAACACCAAATTTCAGCGACTAATAGCACAAACACCAGTTTCACGTCACACTACAGATAGGCGTAACTCCCAAATCAGTGCTGATGTTGCAGACAAAATGTATAATAATTTGAAGGCTTCTCTTGCATTCAGCTTGGCTCTTGATGAATCCACAGACATACAAGACAACCCACAGCTTGCAGTATTTGCCCATTACGTTTCCTCTGATTTCACTGTGAAAGAAGAGATGTTGGACTTGGTCACACTAAAAGAAACAATTCATGGTGTTGACTTTAAAGATGCGCTTGTCGGAGCCTTGACAGATGCTGAAATTCCACTGGATAAACTCGTCAGTGTTGCTACAGATGGAGCACCTGCGATGGTGGGGAAACATGCAGGATTAATTGTGCTTTTCATAAGTGATGCTAGGTTTCCAGAGTTTCTACCTGTTCACTGTGTTATTCATCACGAGCACCTGGCAGCCAGATATTTCTCCTCATAACGAAGAGGTTATGAGACCTGTTCTGGAAATTGTCAATTTCATACGTTCCAATGCGAAGACGCACCGACAGTTCAAGAATTTCATTGAAGGGCTGGAGCTTGAAGATAGTCCCAGTGATGTTTCCTGCCACTGCAGTGTTAGGTGGTTGTCAACCAGCAATGTCTTAACTAGGTTTGTGGATCTGTTGGAGCCTATTGCTACTTTTCTGGAAGAAAAGAAAAAATTCTACCCTCAACTGAAAAATGATGAATGGATGCAAGGTCTAATGTTCCTCACTGACATAATGAATCATCTGCAGATTCTCAACTTGGGACTCCAGGTGAAGGATAAAGTTGTTTCTGATTTTACTCAGGCAATTTTCAGCTTTCAGAGTAAATGAAGACTTTTTCAAAGAGTCCTATCATCATGGGATTTCACTCACTTTCCCAATCTCAAAAGGAAAGTTGACACATTTCCTGATATCAGAACAGAAGACCACAAACTGGAAGAATACAAAGATGAATTACAAGGACTTGCAAAATCTACAACCCTGCTTTGCCTTTCTTGTAAATCCATTCCAGGTTGATGTAATCAAAGATGGGTGTCCAATTCCCAAACCCCTGGTTACAGAATCATCTGCTGTGGAAATGGAAATACTTGATTTAAAGGAGGGCCTGCATCTGAAGACAATCCATAACCCCCAATCTGCAGCTGAGTTTTGGAGGCAAGTTCCAGAAACAAAATATCCTGAACTGAGGAAAACCAGTGCACGACTCATCTCAATTTTCAGCACAAAGTACTGCTGTGACTCTCTGTACTCTGTGATGAAGTTTGTGAAGTCGAAGCATCGGGCAATCCTTTCTAATCAACACCTGACTGAGCTAATCCATACACCCCTGACAACATATCAGCTGGATTTTCAACAGCTCATGGTCAAGATGGAGACTCACAAGGCCTATACTAGCAGCAGCAGCAGCAAATAGCTGGTAAGTATCACTAATTTAATTGGTTTACATATTTTTCTATGTATTTACCAGTTCATAGAATGGATATCATCAGCAATATCTGTTTTTACCTCTTTTGTTTTTTTGTTTTTACCACCAGGGGACTTAGGTGGTGGAGCCAGGAGACTTTGCGGGTGGCTCCTAGCAAGGATGTGACATCACTTTGTGATGTCATGTCCTGTGATGTCACCTCCAGGTCAACAGTCAGATGATGTCACTTCCTAAGCTCCACCCCTTTTCATGATGTCACGTCATGCACAGAAACCCACCTCTTCCTGTGATGCCACTTTCATGCCACTCCCTCAAACCTGCCTCTTCCTCCGAAGTCCACTTGAGGCTCACAAGCATCTGACATTTAGTCTATGTGGCTCTTACATGAGACAAGTCTGGTCACCCCTGTGTTATACTCATCAGTGCTTGATTCTGAGTAAAATAAAAGTTGTGCCTTTCTACTTTTTCCTTCTTTTTTGGGTTGCAACGGCCATAAAAACAGGCCAATATTGTAGTCAGACTATGCTATGCTTGGGGAATATTTGTGCACAAAGTCTCACTTATTTCCCTCCATTTTTCTCCAATTAAGTAAGAAAGCATTTTCACTTTCACAGCCTATACTTTATCTGCAGTTGCAAAATCCACATACAAATTAAACTTCTCTTCCCAGGTCTTCCTTGCCTGGTCTAAGTTTAAGTCTTGGAGGTTCAATATTTCTGGTGGTTTCAGACCTTCCATTTTGTCTCTCTTTGCCTGTGGTTTTTTTTCTTTTATTTTCAGTTTTATTCACTGATTGTTGCTGGTCTTCTGCCTAGGAGAGAGCCATTGCTGTGGCCATGTTACAAAGCATGGCATGTTGTTTCTATCTTGATTTTAAAACACTCTCAGTCTTTGAATAAACTTTAAACTTCATGGTAATAACTGTTATAGAGAGATCTCTCAATCATGACCTTCTCTCATTCTGCTCAGACTAGGCTTCCCAAGTCCCCCCGGGGGGCGGGGAAACCCCCGCCCAAGAGGCCCATTACCCGCCACTGGCAGATCGGGCCCCAGGGGGAACCCCACCTCAAAGCACGTGACGTGCCCAGCGTCAGCACGTCACCCAAAAGTGACGCAGTCACGTCGGGCACATTGGGGGCAGGGCCGCGGTCATCCGAGGGAAAACTCTATGGTTTTCCCTCGGATGATTGTGGCCCCGCCCCCGGTGTGCCCGATGTGGTTGCGTCACTTCCGGGTGATGTGGTTGCGGCGTGTGTGTGCGCACGCACTCCCAGACCGGCGCTGGACTCCCCCGGTATACAGAGGGTAAGGACTTGGCCACCCTAGCTCAGACCCCAACTGAGAAGAAACTGAAAGTGGGTGTTACACTTGCCTAATTCCTGCTTGTCTCAGAAACTACAACATAATCCGGTTTTCCATACTGCTACACCACTAACACTTCAGGGACAGCCCATTTAGGTGCTCTGCCTCTCGTAAGAAAGTGAGCTAGGCAGGCAAGTTTGCATCTTAATTACTGGAAGCCAGATCTATAAAGAAGAAATCTAGCAAAAAGGTGGGAACTGTAAGCTCTTACAGAAAGCAGTCTTAGTTCCCTGCCACATGGCAGGGAAAACACTGGCCAAAGTGTGGCTTTTAAAAGCCGCACCAAAAAAGAGACGCCGCAGCGGGATCCCACAGTCCCCTGAGCCGCGGTGCCATTGCTCCCCGGCAAGATTAGATGCCGGGGAGGAAGAGACGATTGGGAGGGGGAGGCTGCTGAACTGCGCATGCTCGAGCATGCGCAGTAGGCCGGGGGCCGGGGATGCGCCAGCGGAAAGACGGGCCGGCGATCCCACGGCCGGCAGTGATGCGGCCCTTCAAAAAGAACCACCTAGGTAGGTGGTTCTTTTTGCTGCGGGGTTTGGCCGGGAGGGGCAGATTGGGGAGGGGCTGGGAACGGGCGCAGCATGATTCCCAGATGTTGCTGTGGGATCGCGCCCGTTTGCTGCGTCCCCCTGATCCGTCCCTCTCCCGGCCCAAAACCTCTCGTGTGAACAGGGCCTTAGTTTGGAATAGGAAAGAGGACAAGTTCTTGGCTTGCAGCTTTGACACCCTAATGAACAAGCCTTTACCTTCCCTACAGCTCTGATTGATAAGGAGGTCTTTGGCCTCCTAAACCAAATACATTGGGGGGGGGGAATAAATGTAAAACAACCACACAAACCATGCCTGTGGGTATTAATACATCACCTTCACTTTGCCCCTGCACCTTTAAATTCTTTCCCCTCCATTAATTGCATCAATTATGTTGCAAGGTACTTCCTTAACTACCAACAACTAATCCTTTGCCACTGCACCATAAATAGTTCAATTTCATTAAGAATGACTAACAGATGCAATTGCTCTCTCCCATGGCTGTTGAAGCTTCCACCCACACTCCCCCCCTCATTTTTTAAATTGCTTACACAGAACTTTCCCCTCTCATATTATTAAACTGCTAATTGCACTTTTTCAGCCAAGTTGAGCTCCTGAAACTTGGAAATGTTAGCTGTATTCTAACTATAATGTGCATTTTCTAGTTGTGGTTGTTTGTTCACAGAAAGGGTGTGCTCCAGGTGTAAGTGGATTTGATTGTTGCAATTTTTAATTCCTCCTTTTAATACTATGTTTTGAAATTCTCTTTATCATCTCATCTTTTTAAACTAATATGAGAAGTTAGTAGCATTCTCTTTATCATCTCATTTTTTTAAACTAATATGAGAAGTTAGTAGCATTTTCTGACAGGGCTTTCTTTTTACAGGGTTGCCAGCTCTGGATTGGGAAATACCTGGAGATTTTGGGGGTGGAACCTGAGGAGGGAGGGGTTTGGGGAGGGGAGGACTTCAATGGGGTATAGTGCCATAGAGTCCTGTAATGATTCCTTGTTTTATGAGAGTGTGTGTGCCTTTAAATGCTTGGTTGGAGTGCATGGTTGGTAAACTAGAGTGATTGAGAGAGACGCAGTATATATGTCCTTAGCCTGTGTGGCTGACAATAGCAAAGAGTGACTCCTGTTAATGTTGGAACTGAGTGTGAAAACAAACAAAAAGTAAAGGAAAAAAGATGGTGTGTGTGATACATTTGATATACATATTTTCAAGTCCCTTTATCCAAGATAGTTACAGGATAACCAACCTCATATTTTATTCTTACTTCAATAAATCATCTTTTGTTCAAGTTTATCCCCGAATTTAGTTCTATCTTTCCTCACGACCACATAGATCCCTGAAAAGCCCCGACTCTAGGTCACCTTACCAACAAAAGAAACAGAGAGAAGGTTGGGAAATCCTTAAATTCCTGGTGGCAGTAGAATCTACCCCGCTTACAAAAGCAAAGAGCACATTTAAAGGGAAAACCAGTCCTCCCTAATAAGAGGACGCCACAAGTCCACCTTCCAAAGAAGCAATTTTCTCCAGGTAAACTGATCACTCTCACCTGGAGTTCAAATAAAAAGCAGGAGATCTCCAGCCACTACCTGGAGGCTGGCAACCCCATTTTAATACAACCAACTCTCTCTTACACACTCACAACAAAGCTTAGATATAGGATAAAATATTTTTGGTGCTAAGCCGCTGGATGAATCAGGTCTCTCACAAAGAAGTGTGCACCACAAGGCCTCAAAAACATAACAGCAACTTGTTTATTCAGCCATTTTGAACATACTTTCTGCAGAAGAAGAAGAGAAGATTGGATTTATACCCCACCCTTCACTTGAAGTCTCAGAGTGGCTTACAAATCTAGTTTGTGAAATTCCTTGAAATTAGAGGGTGGAACCTGGAGAAGGTGTGGTTTGAGGAGGAGAGGGACCCTGGAGGTTGGAAATCGAAATGGATTAGAGTTCACTGTTTGAGGGTCTATTCATCTGGTACTCCATGAGCACAAGAGCAAGTTGCCCACTGGCATCTTCCCATATTGCCATAGTGATGTATGGAAAGTAGAACAATGGGAGTAGGCCACTCACACAATTGGAATATTAGGATTGAGGGGTATAACATTTAAAAGGGACAGAAAAATAAGGAAGGCGGAGGAGTTGCATTATATGTAAAGGAGGTATATACTTGTGAGGAAATACGCTGATCTAAGTATGAAAGTCTGGTTGAGAGTCTCTGGGTAAAAATAAAAGGAGTAAAAAATAATACAGAATCATGGTGGGGGTCTCCTATAGACCACCAAGCCAGGCAGAGGATTTGGATGAGACACTCCTACAACAGATTACAAAGATCTCAAAGAGACTGGACACGGTGGTCATGGGGGATTTCAATTACCTGGATATCTGTGGGAAGTCCAACTCTGCTAAGAATGAAAGGTCCAATAAATTCCTAACTTGTCTTGCTGACAACTTCATTTTCCAGAAAGTGGAGAGGGAAACAAGGGGATATGCTATCTTGGACTTGATACTTATCAACAGGGAAGAACTAATTGATGAGGTGAAAGTAGTGGGCACCCTGGGTCATAGTGACCATGTAATTTTGGAATTTACAGTCTTGGGGAAGGTAAAAGCTGTACATAGTAGGACATATAGGCTGGACTTCAGGAAAGCAAATTTTTGTAAACTTCAAGTTATGCTGGGTAGAATCCCATGGTCAGAAATACTTAAGGAGAAGGGAGCTCAAGAGGTATGGGAGTTTCTTAAAAGTGAAATACTGAAGGCACAATCACAAACAATTCCTATGAGAAGGAAAAAATGGGAGGAGCCTAAAGAACCCAAGGTGGCTCCACAAACAGTTTTCTAAAGACTTGAGAAATAAAGAAGACTCATTCAGAAAGTGGAAGGAGGGCCTTATAATCAAGGATGAATACAAACAAATAACCAGTGCTTGTACAGCGAAAGTTAGGAACGCTAAAGCTCAGTATGAGCTTTGCCCTCCCAGTCAGAATAACGAGATAGACACCAATAACTTGGATAAAACTATGAGCCACTTTATTTAACAGTAAACAGCAAGGGCTAAACCAATTGTGGTTCATACAAGGCCAGGGGTCTCAACAGACCCCTCCCTTGTGATGCTATGGGTGAGCCAGCCTGCCCCTGGCAGGAGCCAACATGTTGTGACGTGACCCAGGCCGGCACAGCAGATGGGCAACCACGCAGAAGGTCAGTCCACAAGCCATACAAATTAATGGCCAAACCCTCCAGGCAGCCCCATAAAGGCAGTCTACATTCCTCCACCCTGGGTCATACAACCCAAAGGTAGCTCATGCCAGACCCCAAAACCCCACAACGGGGTGCTATCCGGTGCCCCCCTAGCCACAAATCATTACTCATAAAACAATCCTGCCCAACTAAAGTGACCAACCTGCAAACATGGCACCACCCTAAGCCAATTCCACAATCCACTGTCACAATCCACTGTAATACTGTGTAGGGTAGGCAAAAAAACACCCCAGCCTGCTAGCCAATTGACTGGAGTCAAAAATTCTTACCCACACCCTGCTCCACACAAAATGTGGGGGTTGGGCGACCAGCAAATGCCTACACAGTGATCAGGGCAGGAGGGAGGGCCAATCACCTGATGAGGACTGACCGTGGCATAGGAGAGCTGGCCATTAAAGACGGCAAGCTCTGACCCCCTGCAGGACCTCATGCAGCCTCTATTCTCCTGGGAGGCAAAGCTGGCTATTCCGCTGCATGGCCGGGTGGCGGGCAAGACCAAATAGGCCAGCAAGAGACACTAAAAACAACAAAAAAGGTTATTTTCTTATGTTCAAAGTAAGAAAAAGAGCAAGGACATGGTAGGCCCATTGCAGGGACAGGAAAGTGAAATTGTAACAGGTGATGAAGAGAGGGCAGAACTGTTTTGCTTTCTATTTGCCTGGATTACAAATCGCTGCCTTCAGCTACCGGTTTCTTTAAGCAACTACTAACTTGTGTAAACAATGTCTACGAGAGAGAAAATGGCGCTGAAAAAAAAGACCTTCTCCAGGAACTGTCAGCTCAGTGACCTCTACTCTTGCTTTGGAAGTAGTTACAGACTTCCCAACCATGATGGCAGCGGCGTTGCACCCTCTGCTGGACCAGATGACCAATCTTAACAGTAAACTTGACTGTTTCCAGAAACAAATAATGGGATTAGAGAAGAGAGCAGATGTAACTGATAAAACTGTCAAACAGGTTGATGTTAAGAAAGGATCTATTAAAAAGATACTGGAGGAAATGAAAAAAGAGCGGATCTTCGATAAAGAACAATTATTACAGCTACAAATAGAGAAATCATCGTATGCCCTGCATTTTTAGGGCATTTCCTGAAGAGAAAGGGGAGAATTTAAAAGAAATATTAAGCGAAACATTTGCTCCAGTGGTAGGCTTTAAAGCGGAAATAATGCAAAGCGAGCTGGACTTGGTCTTTATAGAACCTACCCAGATTACATTAAGAAAAATAACCTACTGGAGAAGAAGCGAGGACTTTAAAAGATATCCCATTTGAAATACGAAAATGGAGACAACAATATAAAAATCTAACTGCATTTCTACAAAATCATTCCATCCCCTTCAGATGGATCTTTCCAGAAGGACTTATATTCAACCACAGTGGTAAAAAGATAAAGATCGACTCTCTGCAGAAAGCAAAGAATTTTCTGGAACAACAGTTGAAACCGGCGAATAAAGGGAAAACAGAGGATAATGCACAAGAAGATGTGAAGAGTTCACAAGACTCAGAAGGCAGCTCAAGCATGCCTGATAGTTCCTCAGAAGACTCTGATGATAAAAAGGGGAAGCTGCTCCTAACATTCTCAAAGTTAAAATGGACTATGATAAAAAGAAACACAAGAAAAACAAGAAATAAATCCTGATAGTTCACTTTGGACTGTAATGCATTCAAAAACTGTTTAAAGACTCAAGTTAGTTTAAATGATATCTAAAATATGACACACAGTATCACAACTTTTTAAACGTAAGTTTGCAGGACAGAATAACTAGAAACTATTAATGTATTTGATCCTTGCCTTAATTTCAGTTTTAGAGTCCTTGTATTACCCCTTCCCTTTGTAGAGATTGTAGTATGGAAAAAATTTAAAAATTAAAGAGCGAGAGAGAGAGAGAGAGAAGGCAGAAGTGCTCGATTCCTACTTTTCCTCAGTCTTCTCTTGCAAGGAAAATGGTGCTCAACATGGCAAACACAGAACACATGATGAGGGAATGGAGTTGCAGCCTAGGATTGGCATAGGGGTAGTTCAAAACACCTAGTTTCTTTACATGAAACAAAGATTTTGTGGCCAGATGAGCTGTATCCAAGGGTATTAAAAGAACTCATGGATGTAATTTCTGAGCCTCTGTCCCTTATTTTTGAGAATTCTCGGAGAACAGGTGAGGTGCCAGAAGATTGGAGGTGGGAAAATGTTGTCCCCATCTTCAAGAAGGGGGAAAAGGAGGATCTGGGTAACTACCAACCCATCAGCTTGCCGTCTATACCTGGGAAAGTTTTAGAACAAAATCAAACAGACAGTCCTTGAGCATTTAGAAAGGACAGCTGTAATTACTAAGAGGCAGCATGGGTTTCTCAAGAACAAGTCATGTCAGACTAACCTTATCTCTTTTTTTTGAGAAAGTTACTACCTTGCTGGATCAGGGGAATGCTGTAGACATAGTTTATCTTGATTTCAGTAAGGCTTTTGATAAGATTACACATAATATACTTGTTGACAAATTGGAAAAAAATGTGGTTTGGATCCTATGACTGTTAGGTGTATCTGTAAGTGGTTGACAGATCGCACCCAAAGAGTGCTTGTGAATGGTTCCTCATCTTCTTGGAGAGGAGTGACAAGTGGAGTGCCTCAAGGATCTGTCCTGGGACCTGTTTTGTTCAACATCTTTATCAATGATTTGGATGAAGGGATAAAGGGAATGCTTATTAAATTTGCAGATGATACTAAATTGGGAGGGGTAGCAAATATGGTAGAAGACAGAGTCAGGATACAGGATGGTCTTGACAGGCTGGAAAACTGGGCTAAAACAAATAAAATGAATTTCAGTGGGGATAAATGTAAAGTTCTCCATTTAGGTAGGAAAAATTAAATGCATTATAGGTTGGGGGAGACTTGTCTTTTCAGTAGTATGTGTGAAAAGGATCTAGAGGTCTTAGTAGACCATACACTGAACATGAGTCAGCAGTGTGATATGGTTGCTAAAAAGGCAAATGCGATTTTGGGCTGTATCAACAGAAGTATAGTGTCCAGATCACGTGAAGTGATGGTATTGCTTTACTCTGCTCTGGTTAGACCTCACCTAGAGTATTGTGTTCAGTTTTGGGCACCACAATTTAAAAAGGATATAGACAAGCTGAAACGTGTCCAGAGGAGAGCAACGAAGATGGTGAGGGGTCTGGAGACCAAGTCCTATGAGGAAAGGTTGAAGGAGCTGGGTATGTTTAACCTGGAGAGGAGACGACTGAGAGGTGGTATGACAACAATCTTCAATTACTTGAAGGGCTGTCATCCAGAGATGTTGTTTTCTGTTGCCCCAGAAGGTTAGACCAGAACCGATGGTTTGAAATTAAATGAGAAGAATATGTTGTTGACAGCTTTCACGGCCAGAGTTCATTAGTTGTTGTAGATATTCTGGTCTGTTGGCATTGTAGGATCTGATGTTTCGCCCGCAGCTGTGACTGGCATCCTTAGAGGCAGGGCTCATTTCCTGCCGGAGTGCACAGGAGTGATACTCCAGCAGTAAGGAGCCCAGGGGGCAGGCACATGCAGCAAGCCCCTCCCCCTGCCCCGAGCAGCCCTCGAGGAGAAAGAAGAAGCAAGATAAGTAGCCTGCCTGCCTCCCCCCACCTTTGCTGGCCTGCGCCTCTGTGTGGGGCTGGTGTATGGCCCACCTGCCTCCCCCCTTGCCTTTGCCAGCCTGCACCCAGCCGCAGGACCCAGGGAAAGGTCTGCCTTCCCACCCCTCGCCTTTCTCAGCCTGCACTTTCTTTCCCTCTATCCCTCCTTCTTTCCTTCTCTCTTTTTCTTTCCCTCCTTCTTTCCTTCTCTCTCTCTCTTTCTTTCTCTCTCTCCTTCCTTCTTTCTCCCCCATTTCTCCTCCTTTTTTCCTTCTCTCTTTCTTTCCTTTCTTTCCTTCTCTCTTTCCTTCCCTCCTTATTTCCTTCTCTCCCTCTTTCCCTCCTTCTTTCCTTCTCTCTTTCTTTCCCTCCTTCCTTCTTGCCTTCTCTTTCTTTCCTTTCCTTTTATTTCTTTCTCTTTCTTTCTTTCTTTCTTTCTTTCTTCGTAGATCTGCGTGTTCCCTCCCATAGCTAGCAATCCAAAACAGACCAGTAGCACCTTTAAGGCCAAGGTTTATTTGGTACAAGCTCTCCCTCCACTGTGAGGGCAGATCTGTGTGCCCCCCCCCCCATCTAGCAATCCCAAACAGTCCAGTGGCACCTTTAAGACCAAGGAAAAAAGGAGAAATGATGGCTGAGTTGTGACATGATCGAGGTTTATAAGATTATGAATGGATAGAGCAGGTAGAGAAAGAAGTACTTTTCTCCCTTTCTCACAATACAAGAACTCGTGGGCACTCCATGAAATTGCTGAGCGGTCGGGTTAGAACAGATAAAAGGAAGTAGTTCTTCACCCAAAGAGTGATTAAGACATGGAATTCACTGCCACAGGAGGGAACTGGATAAACAAGAGGGAACTGGATAAACATATGGAGCAGAGGTCCATCAGTGGCTAGTAGCCACAAGGTATAGATAGGAACTCACAGGCTGGGGCAGGTGATGCACTGTATTCTTGGTGCTTGGGGGGGGGCAATAGTGGGAGGGCTTCTAGAGTCCTGGCCCCACTGCTGGACCTCCTGATGGCACCTGGTATTTTTGGCCAGTGTGTGACAGAGTGTTGGACTAGATGGGCCATTGACCTGATCCAACATTGGCTTCTCTTATGTTCTTACGTTTTTGCTTAGTGATTTGGACTTGGCTCTGTGTTTCTGGCTCCTGACCCCGGCTTGGGTTTTTGGACTTTGCACTGTCTTCTTGGTTCCTGACCTTAGCCTGTTCTGGACTCCCTTTTACTGGCACCCCAGCCCTTGACAACTGGGTGCTGAAGGGAGGAAAATCAATGCAGAATTACAAAGAAAACACGATGGACATGCATGGTGAAAGTGAGGGGAAATACCCGGCTATAATCAAGTTAAAATCCCATCAGGAGTTTACATAAATTCAGATCTGAAAGACATATGTACATTTGTTTCAGTAGCCAGCTCTTTCTGCTAGAATCCTGAAATACAAATACTTTGCAAGGTTTAGACTCAAGTTAGAGGGAAACCTTATCTTTAAAGGGACTTTTCCTGTGCTATAGGGAGGTGAAACCTCAAATGTATACTATGTCCACAGCATGAATTCATCAATCTCAACCCCATGCAGTAGTAGTAGTGGTTTTTAATCTGCAAAAACAATTGAAATTTTAGTTGATTAAGCTAATGATGACATCAATCAAAATTTATAACCCTGATTTAATGTGGGTGATTTGAAAAACATCATACAAAAAGATGTTATTTTTCTTCCCTAAAAAAAAAAGTCATGAATCTCTGGTTTTATAACTCCTAAAGGCTCACTGCCATTTACCAGTGTGCTGAAGCTTTCAAACATCCCCTAACTGCAGTACTTGCACAATTAATTAGCAAGAAAGGTTGCTACTGGCACTCAAATCCAAGATCTCCAGTTATAAAAGCAAGAGCTATGCCATTGATCTACAGGGAGTTCTCAATTAGCTTTGGCCAGCAGGTTCTCTATTATCCTTAACCCAGATTTTGTGGAAATCCATTTCCTTTTGCACTTTGCCGGTGACAAACTCCTTGATACTGAAAGGAGAGTTAGACATAAAGAGAGGAAGTTGCTAGAAGAAGAAGAGGAAAAAAAGGGTAATCAGAACTTAGAAGCCGACAGAACCTACTACTCTCTTCCTCACTTAATGAGAACCAGTTTGGTGTAGTGGTTAAGTGTGCGGACTCTAATCTGGGAGAACCGGGTTTGATTCCCCACTCCTCCACTTGCACCTGCTGATGTGATCTTGGGTCAGTCACAAGCTCTGGCACAGCTGTTCCTGAAATAGCAGTTTGTGTCAGAGCTCTCTCAGCCCCACCTACCTCACAGGGTGTCTGTTGTGGGGAGGGGAAGGGAAAGGAGTTTGTAAGCCACTCTGAGACTCCAAGTGAAGGGTGGGATATAAATCCAATCTCCTCCTCCTCCTCTTCTTCTTCTTCTTCTTCGACTGAAAACAGAATGTTTAAGTCTCTCAGCGGAGTCAATGAATA
The DNA here is from genome assembly GCF_001447785.1 of Gekko japonicus. Classification (NCBI taxonomy): domain Eukaryota; kingdom Metazoa; phylum Chordata; class Lepidosauria; order Squamata; family Gekkonidae; genus Gekko; species Gekko japonicus. Next base: position 708,099 of record NW_015177033.1, on the reverse strand, counting down.
GAACTAATTTAACTTAGGCTGCAGTCACACACACGAGATGATCCACTTTCAATCCACTTTCAGTGCACTTTCCAACTGGATTTTACGGTTGTGAACTGGCAAAATCCAGTTGGATAGTGCACTGAAAGTGGATTATTTAGTGTGTGTGACCGCAGCCTTAGTATGCAAACAACTTAGCCAACTGGCTCTCATTAGTGATCCATAGATTAACGAGAATCCACAGAGTAATCACAGCTGATCCTAGGAGAGATGGCTAGACATGGTTTAAACTCTTCTCCTTACATCCATCTGCTAAAACCTTATCACAAGATATATGTTTCTTGTGCATCAGCACTCAATTTGTTTTCCCCCCAAAGTAAGCAGTCATGGTTGCTGCCACTACGATGATACTGGACAGCAAATGTGAAAGGAGGAAGGATGTATAAACCATACAATGCAAATCATAAAGCCAACAGATGCATAATGTGACGGCTTACTCTGTGGAAAAGAAAGTTTAAGAGATCTGAGTTAACTGCTTTAAAAACCTTTATTATTTGTTGTCAGGGCTAGTGGATAATCATACATTTTATAGCATGGGAATTAATTGGCTGCTGATCTGCAATAAAACAAAACTCTAATGCCAATATATGAATTGCCATCAAATGCAGCAGAAGATGGGTGTAATATATCTCTTTTTAAAATGAACAGATCTTTTGTTCAGAAGCTTATAGAGTATAAATTACATTCTGTCTAAATAGATTTTTAAGAAGATTAAATGCATTCTTGCTTTGCAGTGTATCTGATTTTGCAAAATAAACCAGTATTTTAAATGGAGGGAAGTACACATATTTTACAAATATAGTGAATGGTGCCTGAATATTTTCTTCCGATGTATCTGAAGAAAATCCCATAGAAATAGTGTGTGGAGAGTAGGGATGTCAGAAACCCAACACTGAGCATGTTTGATAGGTGAATATACTATGTTCAGTTTCAGTAGCTACAATCCCCTGTGAGTCAAACATTCTGTTTTCCTGAATATGGTCCACCCTGCATAGTTGTTGGGCAGCTTTGCTGCTATGCATTAGAGGTGGTGCTGGAGTTTTACTCTCTTGCTTGCAGAGGATTTTGCATCTAACCAGTAGGTGAGATGATTGTATCCAGGGTCTTGGATGGTCTGGACAGGTTATTAAATGATTGCGGGGGAGGGGGGAAGCTATATATCCCATAGAACAAAAATAAATATGCACAAAATAATGTTAATGACATGGAGTTCAACCACCACAAAATGCTAAGACTTAAAAACAACACCCTACATCATTTATTTATAAGCACTGACTGACTGATTGATTTGCTCATGTTTTTAATAGAATTGACTGATGAGCACAGTAACAACAGGCCTGTGTGGGGAGGGTGACTCCTGTTGGACTGTGTGGGAATACGCATCTGTGAAATCAATATGTGAAAAGTAACTTGACAAGCAGGTTCTTCCAACTATTCACAAACCAACAAATTGATAAGTAAAAATTGGCTCCTTGTTTGTGACTGGTAAACAGACAGTAAACGGAAGCAGTGATGGTTCTGGCATCTCTAATGAATAATAATAATGAGTTGGACCTAAAATAATTGGGCTCATTTCCCTTAGTTGCCTTTGGTAAGTAACCGTCACTGAGCCTCAACGCTCCATCTGTCAAAAGGGAACAATAAATTCTTGTTTCAGGACTGTTTTGAGAATAGATCAAAAGTATTTTGAATATTATATTTTAGAAAAAAATTATTTAGCAACTAGCAATGGGCACGAGCATAAAAAACCTAGTTTGGGGTTCTAGGTGGCCCCCAAACTGAACCCTGAACTGAAACGAAGCCAAAAGGCCCGCACCTGAACACAGCCAGTGCAGTGAGTTTGGTTCCCCCTTTCTCCCAGCTGTAGCTCACTGTGGCTGGGAGAAAGGGGAGGAATTGACCAGGAAGGGTTAAATGGCTACCAGCCATTTAAGCTGTCCGGTTCGCTCCCCCCCTTCAAAGTGGAAGGGGGAGCAAAACTGACAGGTTTAGTGGTTCACAACCATTTCAACTTAACAGCTGATGGGTGGACCCACCCAGTTGTTAAGTTTAAATGGCTGGTAGCTATTTCACTGGTTGGTTTTGCTTCTCCCCGCTTCAGAATGTAACAGTTCAGGGAAGGTGTCTTCCCTGAACCTCAGTTTGGCGGGTCTGAACCCTCCCAAGTTTGTTTCTTTTTTATTTAGTGCAGGAAGCTGAATGTGTAAACTGTTACTGAGAGAGCAAATTATACCCGAATGGCATTCTTCATAGTAAGAGTTTTCCATGATGCTATCAGGACCGGGCAAGAGCCAGGATCAACCTTCAATTTTTAGGCCTAAAATTTCCAGCTTAGGATACCTGTGGTCAGTGGCTTGAACTGAAATCTGGGGCCTGAAGCATATCAAGTATTTATTTATTTGATTCGATTTGTATCCTGCCCTTCCTGCCAAAGTAGAAAGTACTGCTCTGTTGAGCAAAGGCAGAAGTATTCATACCAGGGCTATACCTCACAGGATTGTTGTCAAGACAAAATCAATTAGGAAATTAACATGTAACCTATAATGAGCTCCTTCAAAGAAGGATGGGATAAAACATGTAAGCAAAAGAACATATAAGACGCCTTGCTGGATCAGACCAGAGGTCCATTTAGTCCAGAATTCTCTGTGACAGAGTAGCCAGCCTGGAAGACCAACAAATAGGGCATAGAAGCCAAGACCTCCCCATGACATTGCCTCCTACCACTGGTATTCAGAAATCTGCTGTTTTTGAATGCGGAGGTTTGCCTTACTCATCTTGGCTAGTAGCTGTTGATGGGTCTATTCACCATGAATCTAATTCCCTTGCTTTTATTTCCTTTTGCTTTTTTTTTTCTTTTAGTGAAAGAAAAGGAATAGGGGGGTTCAAAATATATAGTACATGATGTATAGGACAGAGAATATTTTCCCTTTCATCCCCTGAATTATAATGTTAAGGTATTATCTATAAAATACAATAGTTCTAATTTTTGTTGGGGTACAAATGTATTCATCACTTAAGTTTTAAGTTTCAAACTTTTTCACTAACCTATTTTGACTACAACACTGGTTTCATCATTTCTATGTATTCAATGTTACATATTTTCACCACTTCTACATATTCTTTAGGACCTTTAGTATATCACTAGGAATAAGGCACATTGTAGAAATAAATACAATGAGCACTAGAAAGAGGCTCTGGGAGAGTGCCAAGGCTGTGGGCACTCAGAATCAATTTGCCATGGCAACCTCAGGACACAGAGTCCACCATTTTCTCCAGGGGAACTGATCAATGCCATCTGGAGACCAGTTGGAATTCTGAGTGGTCTCCAACCCTTCCAGGCAACCATCAGCCAACCTTTATCTGCCTGTCTGTCTTAAGTTTTACATCCCCCCCCACAGCCTCTGCCTAGGGAAAGGGCAGTCTTTCCCTGCAGTGGGAACCAAAGCAGCTGACATCATTCTCCTCTCCCCCGTATGATCCGCACAACTACCCTATGAGGTATGTTAAGGTTGAAAGTGTGTGAATGGTCCATAATCCCCCAGGCAGCTTTTAAAACATGAACCTGGGACCTACACACCATCCTCTGAAGCGCTCTCAGGTACATATCTGTGGCAGTAATGGGGTGACTGCTGGCACCTTTTCGTATCATTTTTTGCTTTGTGGTATTCTGCTTGTGGTGTGATCTGTCTTTTTTGTGGTGTGGCATGATTGTGTTATTGGGTTTGTTTCTTTTGAAGGGGAAGTGATGTGTTGTGAGTGAGGACATATTTTACCTCAGAATACACCAGGTCGCATATGCAATGGACAGTTCCAACTGTCTCACGGGGGGGGGGAGTTTGAGGTGCGGAATGGAGTTAAGCCCAATCAGCTTCCATATGCAAATGACCTTGAAACACTGGCCCAATCAGAGAAGTGTGGCCTAGGCTGCAGTGGGTGGGAGAGAACTCAGGCAACACAGCCAGTGGATACAGACACCTTGTGATTGACACATCATGGAGCCAACTGATTTTGGAGTGCATAGAACGTTGTGGGACCAAAACTCAATTATATATAAGGAGAGATTGTGTAAAAGAAAGTCTGTTATATATCTCATGTAGATAACCCATTTGTATTTGAGATATTACATTTGGAACAGATTTTAATTCTACTTCTGTTGTAAATGTTTTGTTTTTATGTTGTTTTTAACCTTTTATGTATTGGCATGTGCCCTATTTGCGAGCCACCCTGAGCCCACTTGCGGGGAGGGCGGGATATAAATCAAATAAATAAATAAATATTTCATTACCATATGTTTGTATGTGATATTTTCTCACTTAAAGTTTGTCTCCTGCTAGCATAATACACACTCCATCTCTCAGCAAATTTCATAATAGACCTGTTTTTCAAATAGGTTGTTAATTGTGCCATTACTACATATTCAGCAAGTTTATTTTACCATTCTTCTATACATGGACAGATGTATAGTTTCCATTTTGCTGCATAAATAATTCTAGTGGCTGTCACCGTGAATAGCTCTTCTAAAGGCTTCCAAATCAATGGGGTCTTGACAAATGGATTCAAAATAGAAAAAGGAACCCATCATGGATGTCCACTCTCTCCGCTTCTCTTCATTATTGTGATGGAAATCTTTGCTTTGAAGATAAGACAAGATCCCAAAATTAAAGGACTAAAAGTAGAAGAGGAGTTTAAACTAAAGAGTTATGCAGATTAAAATTTTTGCATGTTGCTTGGTGTAGATGTTATGTATGCAATTCAAAAATCTGGAACCACACTTGAAATATTGCAAAGTTTTTTTCGTAGAAAAGTCCAAGATAATCAAAGGCCTTTTCAGTTTCTAAGAACATAAAGGCTGCAATCACATGCTCCTTTAGATCCAACATAGGTGTGAATGCCTGATGGATCTAAAGGGAATGATCAGACAGCAACATCTGGGAAGCATCTTGCAGTAATCGGCAACCCATGCTGCTTCGCCATGGAAGCAGAGTTAAAAGACACCAGGGAAAGTCCAGTGTTATCTGGATAAGGCGGGCCACAGGTGGACTTTCCCCTTTCCGATCGCTCAAGCATGCTCTCATGCCATTGGGATGGTCTGATCAGGTCATCCCGACTCTGTGCCATGTCCCCCCCTCACAGTATGCACATAATTGCATACTCAATAGGAGGCCCTCTGTGTGGAGGTGCAATTCCTCATTTATGTGCAAGGAAAACAAATGGCAAAAAAGAGACTCACCCACGGTTGCATCTGATCACACAATGATGGGCTAAGCACACAGCTTCAAAGGGCTGTGTGATCTTGCAACTGCATGTCAAATTCCTCTGAAGGAAATAGCCTCGCTTCCCCTCCACTTCAACTGGGACGTGTGTCCACAGCCAAAGGTGGCTTTTCCACCCTTGTGTTTAACACATTCTATTGCATCAATTCCTACCAAAAAGACAATTTAGATACAATGTAAGAACTACAAGCAACCGTCCTAAATAAATCCAAGAAGTTTTGGGCCATAGTTTCAGGTTCTTTACACACGGGACCTTCTCCCAGATCTGCGATTTCATCTCACGCATAGTTATAGTATTTCTCTGCGCTGCTTCAGCAGAACCATGACTGTATGAGTAACTCATATGACTCTTGTGGTGAGGATTTACCAGGTTGGCCACCGGCTGTGACCCCCTGAGGAAATAATAGAACTAATCAATCAACTGAATTCTGGGAAAGCCCCTGGCCCTGATTTGATTCCCCCAGAGCTTCTAAAGATGGACCCAGAATGGTGGGCTGTCCCTCTTGTTTCCCTCTTTACTATGATTAATCAAACAGGATTTATCCCTGATGCCTGGCGGAATGCAATTGTAGCCCCAATCTACAAGAAAGGCAACTACACAAACCCTTCTAATGATAGGCCAATTAGCCTTCTTTCCATCATAGGCAAACTGTACGCCAAGCATCTATTTTTTTTTTAAAAAAAATTCTTGCGCAGGGGCCATGCTAATCTTCTTTGTATCGTTCCAATTTTTAGTATATGTGCTGCCGAAGCGAGCACCGCCAAACATCTATTAACCAAACTAACCTTCTGGATGTCTCAGCAAAGTGTCTTAGGCCCCAAACAACTTGGGTTCTGCAAGGGTAAATCTACAATAGATCATTGCATTACCTTAGTGCACCTAGCTGATAAGTATACCACATCTAGAAATTCCAAACTCTACACTGCTTTTCTAGATCTTAAAGGAGCATTTGACTCAATTGACAGAGAGTTACTATGGACTAAACTGTACCAATCAGACATTGATAAGAGACTCCTCAAATTAATTATAACATTACACACTTCCACCACCTACCAAATCAAATGTTCAACTGAAGGGGAATTAACACCAAAAATTCCCTTTAACAAAGGAGTTAAATAGGGATGCATACTTGCTCCTTTCCTATTTAACTTATTTCTCAACGATTTTGCCCCTGTCTTAGCAGAAGAAGACTACCATTCTCCCAGATTGGGCACCCTTCAAGTACCCATCCTGCTATATGCAGACGATATAGTACTACTCTCTTGCACAAGGGTGGGGCTCAGATGTCTGCTGAACAGATGTTTTAGATATTTTCTTGAGATTAAGTTACTCCTCAATTGCGAGAAATCCAAGATATTAGTTTTTGCTAAGTCCTGCAAAATCCAAAAGTGGACATTTGATGGGAAAGAAATAGAGCAGGTAAAGCACTTTAAATATTTAGGTCTCTATTTCAGCTGGGA
>NW_015177033.1:694926-700798 GCF_001447785.1 Gekko japonicus | reverse complement strand
TAATCCAAATGTGAAAGGAAAATCATGGGTCTGCCATGCTGCGTTCCATACGCAGCTCTCTGTTTAGAAACAGGCCTTAACATGATAGAAACAAGGGCATGGCTAACATCAATCAAATACTGGCTACAAGTGCATTACACTGCTGACTGTGGGAGCTATATACACCAAATGCTGTCTGAATCTATCTCGTCCAAATGGACTGCCTGCATAGAGAAGAAAATAATTACAATGGGATTATCCATGGATTCTCTGTATATGCTATTTTTCACAAATGCATATCAGTTAATCAGACACAGAATCCTGGATAATGAAATGCAAAAACTAGTTAGCGATGCAAACAAATCCTGCTCCCCCTTGAATTTTGGAATTGTCCGCTTCCGGCGGTACGGCGCTGCGCCACGGACGTTTTCTTCGGGAGCTCCCGGGAAAGCCCGGCTCGTGTGCGCTCTTTCGGAGCCCCCCGAAGTTCGGGAGGGCCCCGTTTGGTTCTCCTGGAGGGAGACCAAGAGCATGAGGCTTGACTGCCCCCCCGTTTCCCTGGCAAGGACGGGGGGTGACTGGTTTGTCTCGAAGCAGGAGTGTCACGGGTCACGGAGAGCGGGAACATGGCCGCCATGTTTCCCATTTAGCAGCTGCCAGCTGTGCTTTTAACCTTTTTTCTTTTGTTTTTTGTAAGTTTTTCTTTTTTCCTGCTCGCTCCTACATCACCCTGAAGGATATTAATGTTGCACAATTTGACTGAAATGGAAGAAATACCCCCCTTCAAAGGTTTCCCCCACACACACCGGGAAAAGAAAGCGGCCGGGAACTTTTGAAAGGAGACGGGGGAAAGAAGATTGAAGAAAAGGTATGGGGGAAAAATAGTTCGTCTGGACTTAATAGTAAATGCTTTCGCTAAGGATTACAAAAATATTGGAAGGCTTTGGGACACCTATCGCGCAACCTTTAAGAGTGTGGGAAACAAGTGGAGTTAAGTTTGGGAGGAAATGGCACTGGCCGCGGCTTGTAATGAGATACAGGACGCAATACTCGTGGAACTCAGGTCAGATCGTTTTCAAAAACTTCTGAAAGGAGAATTAGAGAAGACACTTGCGCCGGTCTGGGTCAAGGTTTTGGGGAACACACGATGCGCATATGTAGAGGAAAATTACATTACAAAACAAACAATAGAGATACAAAGACAAGATGAATTGCAGGAAGATAAGCAGGAAGGAGACCCACATGCTACTCAATACGTACGTATAGAACCAGAGCTGCAAGAAAACTTCGAAAACAAGAACTGGGGGTGAAAGGCTGCCAAACCTCCCCCGGAGGAAAAGGAAGAAGATTAAGAGGAGGAAAAGACCGACGAAAGTTCCAAGGGAGGCTAAGGACTGTAACACTAAACACCTGAACTTGGACATAAGGCGACATAGGAAAGACAGTTGGGGAGTCAACCTAAAGGAATACAAAGATCAAAGACATCTGAGAGAGAAAAGGGAAAATCAGAATAAAAAAGAAATAGTATATAGTGTGATTGTAAATGAGCTTTATAGATTGGTGGTAAGCAAATGATTAAATTATGCGGCTTAATAAGATGTGAAAAGAAGTTAGCTGTTCAGAAATAGAAATACTGGTTGAACTAAATGGAAGTTAAGGCTAAATGGAATGTAAGATGGAAGGAAAATCTAGAATGTTGGCTTAAATAGCAAACAGTTATGTATAGCAATAGCAATATATTCTATTAATTTCTCTATATGGGTGTTTAAGTTTCAGGTTGTTTGAGAGACAAAGGTTTGAGTCCTCTCAAAAGGTGACTCTGTGAGGTCCGCGGTCTGTTGATAGGATAGTTGGTTTTGGAAATAAATTCTGTAAGTTTGAATTACTTGGGTTCTTTGAATCTGAGAAGTAAGGATCCATAATGGTTGGGGACAAATTATTTTTAGTAATTGCTATTTTGGGTGGGTTGTGTAATGTGGTAAAAACAAAAGAAAAACAAAATAAAACAAAACAAAAACATAACAGGAGGGGAATGCTTAAACAGCAATATAATTTTGCTTTTGAGTTTAAATATGTGTGGGACCTAAATGCAGAGAAAGATGGCATAGTCAATTTGATGGTATAGTCTAGCCAGCCACTCATAATTTGGGTTTCTGATGCCTTGTCTAACTTATACAATTTAAGAGGCAAGGGGACAGATTAAACACATTGTTTGTATTAATTGATGATACTAGATTACATTTATTACATTAATTGTTTGTATTAAGTTTATAATTAAATTAATTCTTGACTGGAATGTGGAAATAGCGAGGAAATTCTAGCACAATTAAGGACTAATCAAGTAAGTTAGTTGGAAACAAATAGTTGAATAGTTGAATTTTTAGTTGATCAGGAATATAGGTAACGGAAATACTAAGAGATCCAGGAGAATGATGTGTATGAACGCAGAAACAATTAACCAAAGAACAAGATCTATGCGACACGGAAAGAGATTAGTTATAGTTATAGTATTGGGGATGTTGGGGGTGGTGTTTTATGTATGTTTGTGTATGTCTTAATAAGGTTTGGAAACTCAATAAAGATATATTATAAAATTTTTTGGGGGGGAATTGTCCCAATTATTGACCATCTGCCTTCTTATCAGCCCTCCATGCTCCACAACTGCACTGATCCAACATTGGCTTCTCTTATGTTCTCTTATGTTCTTACATAATCTCTTGAGTGAGGATTAAGAGTTCTCAATTCAGCATTTGCATATAAGTGAAAGCATTCTTGGGTAGTTTTTGTCCAGCAGACTTTTTAGATATGTCTTTTTTTAAATCTAACACTCTGTTCATGTCACTTAAGATTAAGATTTCTCCCTTTTGAAAGCCCAGAAGTGTTTGAAAAAAATTTTTCATAGAATTTTTCTTTTGCATTATTTGGAACATAAATTGAAGTCAGTGTGAAGATTTTATCTTCTGGAGATCTTATTTTCAATAGGATATATCTTCCCTCAGGGTCTTTTGACTCTTCTATTACACTTAAACATTGATCAGTTATATAAATCACAACATCTTTTTTCTTCTCTGCAGATGAGGCTGCATATACTTTACCCAATTTCTTGTTATTTAAGGTTTTCTCGTGTACTCTTTTAACATGAGTCTCTCGCATACAAATGATGGATACATTTTGGCTGAGTTCAGACTGGCAGTTTGAAGTGGGAGGGAGTCGTGGCAAAAAAGAGCCGGAACAAACTGTTCTGGGTTTTCCCATTCACACTGCAGCGACTGATGTGGGAGCATACCAGGAGGAGGCGCAAGGGAGTGTTCACACTGTTGGCCTGGAGGCACGGCTGTAAGGCTCAGCTTTCTTTTTTTGTAATCTGGAGATATGCACTTATGCAGCTTTTGGAGTTCACACTTTGTTGGTGCGGGATGGACGTGAGATAATCGTGCTTTCCAGGCTTTGCTACCACTTTCACCAGGTATCTTTTAAACTCGGGAGCAAAGCATTACAGATGTGCCTGTGTGAACCGCCCATTTAATCCAGTTGTGGAACGTTTCTGAAATGTGCATATATAGGGGCAAACTGCCAGTCTGAACTCGGCCTTTGTTTTTTTAACCAAGGTTGCTTAGATGGGGAGTTTAGGCCATTAATATTAACTGATAGGACCTTCAATGTATCCATTTCTATCAATAAGCTGCAGCTTCGTCAAGTTTGTCTTCTTTGTTTAAATCTTCTTTTCCTTTTCTCAGTTCTTTTGATTCCTCTTGTTCTTTCCCAGGTAGTTCTCTTGCCAGGAGCTTGTTTAGACATTGAAATTACTCTTTTACCTGTAGATACCAGCGGTATCTTATTCCTTTCTTTTGTAATATTTGCCTAAGAGAATCAAAGTCTTTCCTTTTCTTCAGTATCGATGCAGGTAAATCTTGGAAAATTTTTATCTCTTTGTCATGAACTACAAGTGGGGTCTGTCTTTGTTTTTAAAATATTGTGTGTCTTGTTTTCTTATAAGCAAATACAAGTAGTATGTCCCGGGGCAGTCTATTTTTAGAATCAAATCTTGAATTAATTCTATATATTTGATCAATTCTAAGAGGCTCTTCTGAAGCCTCTAAAAAATCTTGTAAGAGCTTTGAAAAATAATCTTCAAGATCAGTCCTCCCAAAGTCTTCTGGCATTCCTCTGAAATGTAAACTATGGTTTCTGCTATGTAACTCCAAAACTTCAATCTTTTGAGCAGCCTTTTCTTGAAATAAATCTTGTGTTAGTTGATGCGAGTCTATTTCCTTAAATTTCTCTTTAACTTGACGATTTCTTGAGTGTGTTCTTTGTTATGTACGTGGACCTCCACAAGGGGTCCGTGGCACATGCAGGAGCTTGGCTCCTGGAACAAAGGAAACTTTGGATCCTGGTTTCCCCCAGCCCCAACCAATAGCCACTTTGGCGGGACATTCAAACCCTACAATGGGAATGGGGGGTGCTGGGTGGATATGTATATAGTTGGCCCTGTCGGGCCTTTAGAGTTAGTCTTAGTTAGAGTGAAGTACAATAAACGTGTGCAAAAGCATGGCGTACTTTACAGTGGCGACGAGGATGGGATCCCGCTGAGCTAGGCCTGGCTCACATCCTAGCACAGCACTGAGCATCTTTCCAGCCAACGCGCCCCGCATCGCTCTTGAGCAGCACCGCACCGCGCACTGCATATAGTAAAAGTAGTCAGACATAAATGCAAAGTCTGACCAAATAATATCAATCAAACTTTATGGAAAGACTATCAATGTAACCACCATTCAAGTTTATACCCCACCTACAAATGCTGATGAGAAAGAAATTAACAGCTTTTAAGCAAGTGTCCAGGAAGAAATTGATCACACACCTAAACAAGATGTGCTTATAATCATAGGTGACTGGGATGCAAAAGGAAGAAACAAAGCTGAATCAAATATTGTTGGAAAATTTGGACTAGGAGCATGAAGTGAAATGGGAGAGTGACTCATAAAATTCTGTGAAGATTGTTCACATATTTGTATATGTGGACATCACTTGATGGCCAATATAGAAACCATCACTTGATGACCAATAGAGCAATTTCAGGTTGCTGAATAGATGATTGTATATGTGGACATCACTTGTTGGCCAATGTGGTAATCAAATTGATAAGTAACAAACAGTACAGCACACAGTCTAATATAGCCAAGAACAACAATAAAACAACAACTGTGAGCTGAAATACCCGCACGTATAAATGTACAAAAAAAGACTTTTAATAAAGTGAAAAGAAGCATATAATTAGCAATATCAGTAACATATGGGAATGAAAAATCCTCAATCCATAAAGGGAAACAGTCAAGTCCAGAGAAGATTTCCAACACTTTTCCTAGGTAGTTGATAGTGTTTCAGACTCCTGGTCCTTCCTCAGGAACTCAGAACTGTAGAATTACAAAATTGTACAAGTATAAAATACAGCAATGCTTTATAACAATATAGCTTCTAAACCATGATGTGGCCCTGATTTATGGATTTAGATATCCACAGATTGAGCCACACTCCAATATTAGAATACACAAGTGGGGACCCTCAAGGAACTTGCAGGAGTGGCCATGCCATTCCTGTACCTTTGCTTATTTGCCTCTCCTACCACTCCTTCTCTTGGTCTTTTGCTCTCTCTCCCTCCTCCCATTTCCAAATATCCCATTTATGTCTCTCTCTTACTTCAACTTTTTTCTCTCCATCTCCTACTGCCACTTCTCTCTTTTGGTCTTTCTCCTTCTCCTAGCCCATTATTCATCCTCTCTCTCCCCCATTACTTTTTCTTTCTCTCCCTGTAAAGGCTGGTTGCACCATTTCCCAGGTTTTTTCAGGATTCAGAGGAAAAAGGAAGTAACCCTCCTTATTACACGCTCTAGGA
>NW_015177033.1:656558-694887 GCF_001447785.1 Gekko japonicus | reverse complement strand
GCTTCTCAAAAACCAAGGAGCCCTGCAGAATGCAGGGCTATAAATCAACACAAATTGGCTTAATGGTAGCTAGGCGAAAACTAGGCAACCAGATTCAGCCTTTGAGACCTGGTAACACAAGAGACTTGGATCAAAAGGTTTAATTAAAAATATTTTGGTTTATTAGGTGCACATAACACATAAAAATAACATAGGGCCAGTGAAGGATTACAAAATAACAAAGCTAAGCTTATCCAGCCTTACTAAACTCTAAAGCAGCATATTACCTTCCCAGAGACAGTCTCATGATAGCAGTCAGAGATATCACCCACATAATCTGGCAGGCAGGTAAGAAGAGCAAGATTGCTGATTCTAATAACTGACCCAGAGGTAGGCTTCGTCATACTAACCAGCTGAAAGACAATTCAGCAAGGTCACTAAAGGCTGGCCATATTATCTCTATATCCAGGCAGAAGAGCTATTTGCATGTCAAAGAGGGCATTTTTATTACAAGCCCTAAATCAGACGTGAATTCCTAGGTTCTGAAAACACTCAGACAAACATGACATAGGAAGTTAAAGCAATAGGCACAATTTATAGAACCTAAACTATGGATTTAAACAACCAAGCCATAAGTAAGAACCATTTTCTTTACACTCCCCTATCACTTGGATCCTACCTGCTGACAACCCCACTGCTCTTCCCTCGTGTGGCATCCTTGACTTCCCTTTGAAGGGTCTATCTGGAGAGCCCTCTTTTCTATTGAACTTTCAACTGCCTCCTAAAGATCAAAAGTGAGAGGGGCAGGCACAACTCCCTGCCAAGGCTGTGCCAGAATCACGGGGCTGCCACTAAGAAGCCCATCTCTCTTGGAATCTCATAGGCTCCATTAGTCCCCAGGAATGGACTATTCCAATCAATTCACCATCCTTGCAGTGGCGAGATGCTATCATCAACCAAACCTTCAGCAATGGCACAAGTCAAATGTCCAAACCCTTAATCAAATCACCAGAAGTCTTCTCAGTACAGGAGATTATCTCAACCATGTGACCTTAATCATGTGCTGGTTCTATTGCAACTTAGGATAGCTCCATGGCGGCCATAGTGACTATGAAGTACTCAACTAATCCTGACAAGGCACTCTCTGCATGGGTACTGAAATGTCCCAGAAACAACAGTCTGGGTGATTCCAACATCAAGTCAGAGCCCAACTCTGCCACCTCAGAGATGGTATCCAGAGGCAAATTTAGTAGATGGTAAACCAAAGGCAAGGAGCACACGATCAATACCAGTAATACTCTGCACTGTGAGTTTGCAGAAGGAAAAAGATTCTCTGAAGATAATTACCAGTCTCCAATTTAAATAGTAGACATGCATAAATGAAGTATGGAGTCAGAAATCAATCTTGTCCCTCCCCTCATGTTTCAACCAGACTTTAACAGGTACAAGTGTCATTCTGTATATCAATTCTTCACCTTATTAATTTTTGTTTCAAACTGCAAATCAGATTTGAAGATTGGGAAGGAAAATGCTAGCCAATCTGCACTGTCCAGAATTAGCAGTTTGTGCTGCAGACTTGCAGATGAAAACTCTTTTCAGGGCTGACCTGCAGATAACAGGAACATTTTTGGTCCGAATACAGTGAGGGTGTTTCTATTACTCTCAAAAGATTGCATTTGTTTTCACTGGGTCTGTCCGAATAAGATGCTTGAACTAACTGATGGTGTGTTTGCAGCAGGCATCGCACCTTGAAACCCATGAAGCAACATGAGGTTCTTGCTACTGCTATATACACCTGCCAGAAGGATTCAACCAAACTGAAAGCAAAATCACTTTATCATTGATGCCCTTTCCATTTTGTTCTAATGTCAGGTTTCATCTGACCTTTATGCTGCTCTCATCCTGCTCCACCTTTCATGTCTCCCCTCTCTATTCCCTTCTTATATTTGTTCTTCTAACTCAAATCCTCTTGTAAACCCACATGTGCCTTATGCAGCTCTTTTCTCTTGCTCCTCTAGCTGAAACTCTCAGCCACTAATGTCATCCTTTATCCCTCTTATCCCTTTATCCCTTCCTTTAATTCCCCCCCCTTCTCTCTTGATTTCCCATTCTGATTCACATTTCTTCTCTGTTCCCTTTTTCCTTTATTTATTCTCCCGTTAGTTTTTTCACTTCTTGCTCTATTCAGCATCTGGCAAACTTGTCATTTCCCATCTATATTCACCTTCCTCCTGTTTTTGTCTCAGATAGATGCTGAGCCCTGTGGCCAGGGACATGTGAGCTCCAGTGTCCTACAGGACTATTATTATTATTTACTAAATTTAGAGACTACCCTTCCCCAAAAGGGAAGGGCATCAATGATAAAGTGATTCTGCTTTCAGTTTCCCTCTGGCTGGCATATATAGCGGTTACAGCAGGAGCAGGATCCTCATGTTGCTTCATGGGATTCAAGGCAAGATACCTGCTGCAAACACACTAACATCAGTTAGTTAAAGCCTCTTATTCAGACAGACCTGACGAAAACAAATGCAACCTTTTGAGAATAATGAAAACACTAGTATATGTTTATACCAGGGACTTGATATTGAATATGGTTTTTTGTCTTTGTTTCAGCCTATAAGGTTAATTTGGGGAAAACAAAGGTAATGGGGATCAACATGAAAGTCAGGACTAGCAAAATATACACAGGTGGCAAATTGACTTGCTCAGATTTTTATATGAATTTTTTTCTGTGAACTGAGCAACATCCTGTCAGTTTGCCATTCTATTGAAAATAAACTGATTCTTTTACTCTGTCATTTTGATATTGCCTTTTCCAATTAAAATTTGAGCGAATTTGTTTATGGAGCTTATTGTACTTCAGTAATGCCAGTGGCTGAAATCCAACACAAAATAAAGCACTTTTATTTATGCCCCATTGATTAAAATGGGATTTATGTGTGCATCACTGCATTGGATTGTGGCAAATGTGTCTGCCATTTTAATACTCCCAACCACATCATACAGCCTTCGTTTACATTTTCATATTTTGATTTGTATTGCATTCTTTCTCACAAGAGCAGGGCTTTGTTTTAGAAGGCAGTTTTTAAGAGTTATTTCATATGGTTGTAGTGTGGTTTCAAAGGAGCATGGTTGAAATACCGTATTTTTTGGACCATAAGACTCACTTTTTCTTCCAAAAAAAGTGGGAGGAAAAGTGAGTGCGTCTTATGGACCGAAGGTTTAGAATATTTTTTCCCCTGTTTTCCTCCTTTAAAAACTAGGTGCGTCTTAAGGTCAGGTGCGTCTTATGGTCCGAAAATAATTTAAAGAAGATGGGTTGATACAGATAGTTTGGTATTTTCCCGCCACCCCTTGAATGAAACACAACACAAGTTATGGGTTAAACTGGGAGTTTTATTTATACATAAGCTGATCTGCACCAATACATTAAAGCACGGGTTGCATTGGACTTGCAATGCAAGCCTTCCTAACAGGGCAAACCCACCCTGGCTCAAAGCCAGGTCTGGGTTCCTTCCCAACCTTACTCGTCATGGCCTGCACGCCAGTGCATAGAGGGGAGGGAAAGGCACATTCCAGCCCATGGTTGCAAAGCCTTAAGGCTTGTCATATGCTTCCCCCCACCCCAAAGAGACCCCCATAGGCACCCCATCACTGATATCTCAGGGTGCTTGCCAATTTAACATTCCCTCAACCCATGCTTTTAGGCATAGGAAAGGTTTGCTGCTGGGTCCTGCTGCCCCCCACCCCATGAAGGCACTTGTACAGCAGCCCATGATGGTGCGTGTGGCACAGGTGCTGCCCCAGAGGGTGCAGCCATCCCAGGCATAGTACCTGGTGCAGGGGAGGGTACCACCTACCCAGCTGCATTGAGCCCACAGGCTCCCTAACCCAATGAACTCATTTGTTACAAGGGCCAGAGCTGACATAAATTTCACTTGGTCAGGCCGGTCCAGGTGTGCCATAAAATGTAACACAAGGTACTGGAGATATCTGTCCCTTATATATATAAAGCCTTAGTGGCGTCCAACGTTTGATGCACACCAACAGTGTTTGGACGGTGGAACTGCTACTTAGCGTATGTCCACCCATAAGAAGGAGAAGCCCGGGTCCCGCCCACACCACCACTGCCTGCGAAAATTCACCTCACAAGTCATCAGATGCCATTTTTATTGGAGGACGACGAGGATGACAAGGCCCTGCCAGCTGCCCCTTTCTTAGTCGGTGAGGATGACGATGACGAGGGCCCTGCCAGCCGCCACTTTCTGAGTCGGTGAGTTATGCCTGGCTTGCCCCCCCACGCCTAGTAGAAGCCCGCCGATTGCCCGGCTTCCCCCCACATCGGCTATAGCTGCCAAACACCAGGCTTACCCCCCCGCCCCCTACCCCCTCACCAGTTCTCCCGCCGCCTGGCAAGCTGGATGGCAGGGAGAAGCTCTTCCAGGCCCCCACGCCACATCTCCTGGCCACCCGCCAAGACGGACATCCGGGAGAAGCCTCCCTCCGTACTTTCCCCCTCTCTCTCTCCCCCCATCCACTATCATTCTTCCTCTCTCTCTCTATCTCTCTCCCCCCTCTCTTTCTCTCACCTCCTTCCTTTCTTACCTTCCCTCCTACAGGCTCTCTGGGATTTGCTGCGATCCGCCTGTCTTTCTGTCACTTTCTGTCACTGAATTCCCTCCTCCTTTCATTCCTTTCACTTTCTATCTCACCCCCCCACACTTCCTTTATCATTCTCTCTCTCTCCACACACTTACTTTCTTACTCTCTCCCCACCTCTAACTCTCTTTCTTTCTTTCTTTCTTTCTGACTTTCTTTCTCCCTCCCTCCCTTCCTTCCTTCCTTCCTTCCTTCCTTCCTTCCTTCCTTCCTTCCCTCCATCCCTCCATCCTTCCACCCACACTCCCTACCTTTCTAGGGCCCGTTGTATTATGCAACAACGGACTTCACAGTTTTGTTAGTCTTTAAAGTGCTACTGGACTCTTACTCTCTCTACCACTATTAGAAACCACAACATTCAAAAACCAGTGGTGGAAAATTTTAACCTTCCAAGGCATTCAGTTGCTGGCCTAGGAGTAGCAGTTCTCTTACAAAGGAATTTCAAAAGGAGATTAGAAAGAGAGACTGCTGAATTGCAACTGATTATGAAGCTCAAGACAATGCAGACTCCTGGACAGAACTGAGACCTTCTTCTCTCATTAACAATGCCTACTATTGTCTTTTGGCATCTGAAATCACTTCACTCTCCAAGATATAAGGACAGATGGACCTACATTCCAGCTGTATCTGAAGAAGTGAGCAGTGACTCATGAAAGCTCATGCCCTGCCACAAATTTTGTTAGTCATTAAGGGGCTGCTGTACTCTTCCTCCCCTTTCACTAATAAGGAATCCAAGCTGTGCTGTTATATTCCCCCTCCATCTGTTAGAAATGGAAAGGGGGATCTCTCCAAGTGACATGGAATATCTGGAATAAAGGTTTTTTGGTCATAAGCACAGGACTCCCCCTATTCCTGGAATAAAATGGAGTGATGTGGGGGTTTTTATATTAAGCACAGGACTCTCCCCCCTCCCCAATTCCTGGAATAAAATTGGGGTTTTTTTAGTCTTAAGTATGGGACTCTCGTCCCCATCCCTGGAATAAAACTTTTTTTTTGTCTTAAGCATAGGACTTTCTCTCTTTTTCTGGTATGCTGCCTCTGGCTCCCCAAAGAAAAAGTGTGGCTCTACCTGAAATAAAATGTTTCTGGTCTTCTGAAAAGTCCCACCAGATGCCATTCCCCCCCTCTCTGTGTCTCTCTTCTTCCCCCTCCAGAGGAGGAGGGGGATGGGGGAGAAGCATCAGCCAATGGAGGGAAGGCTTTCTTTCTCTCCTCTGCCAAGCAGGAACTAGGAGAGACTGGGGAAAAGGTACTGCAACAGGAACAGGAAGCAGGAAGCAGCACAGAGTCAGCTGCTCTTGGACCAGATTGCAGCCCTGTGCAGGCCTGATATGGCCTGCGGGCCTTATCTTTGACACCCATGCTCTAAAGGAACCCTTGTGGATGGGGACCCAAGGTACCACCTTATACTGAACCAGACTTTTGCCCCCCACCCTTGGAGGAGAGAAAGCTTTGGTGCTGCTCTACACAGCAGAAGGCCTTCGACCCCTGCTGGAGATGGAACCACAATTATAGATGAACTCTCCATGGTCTCTGCCAATGAGCCAGGCCAAAAAATAGGCTGGGTGGGAGGCCAGTCACATTGAGCTGGATAAAAAGAGCCCTGAAGGATGGAGGGTGCATGTGTGTGTGTGGGGTTGCCACGCACCCAGATAGGCTGAAAGCCTCAGAGGCACCAGTGAGCCTTTGAAAGGTGGAAGGAGGGGGCAGGTGCTGGAGAAATGGCTGCCACACAGAAACACACACCCCAATGCTGGAAGGGGTGGGCTTTGCCATGGTCCAAGTGTCAGCTTCCGCAGTAACTCTCAGACGCAATAAGTCCTTTAACAGACTTTATTTGGAAAGTCAGGAAAGTTGCATTAAAGTTGAAACTCTTTGACGGAACTGATGAGTATTACAAAGTTGGAAACTACGAGACCTCTGGTCCAGCCCTCATTCACATGTCATGATTACATAGTGTTTAGATAGGTTACTAAGGGACAATTAAAATGGTGAGAATGTTTATCTTTTGATACTCTCTCTAAGGCCGTGAGAAGTAGAAACAGCAAAGATTCTCTTTGGCCTTTCTGGAGGAAGCTCCCTTACGTAGTGTTACAATAGCGCAGCTAATCGAAGTTCATACAGACATGTCTCAATCACTCCTCCCTCAAGAGGAACAGATTGGTACATTGCCAGCAGGTGCTACATGAGAGTTGGGAACTACAAGCAGGGAGGAAATAGCAAGTTCAACAATAACATAATTCAGCCAAGCAAAGATATGTACATCAGAGAGCCCAACTTGCAAGTAAAGTGACCCAATGACTCAGGCAAGGGTCCGATTCTGACATGCCACCCACCCAAAGCCAGCCCACCTACCCACCATCAGGCTTATTGGGGTAGATACGATGGAACTTGTGAATAAGGTTAGGGGCCATTACATGATGTGATACAACCCATTCATTTTCCTCAGGCCCAAAGTCTTGCCATTTAACCAAATACTGCAACCGGCCATGACGTACACAAGAATCCAGGATGGACTTAACCACATGGTGGAGTTCCCCACCACTCAGAAGAGGAGTAGGAGTAGGAGTAGGCGGCTTGTTCTTCCAAGGGGACACTCCTGGGTCTTTTTTCAGTAGCCTATAGTGAAACACAGGATAGAGATAACGCTGTGATTTAGGGAGATCTAACTCTACAGCCACCTTATTGATTACTCACCCTGAAGGCCCGTGTGAATGTGTCACCCCGACCCTGTTTGGGCGGTGAGCATGGGATCCAATGCCCCCTGGCGGCTTGTTGGATGAGCTAGTTGAGGATTGGCATGGCCGACTCTCAGCAGCCATTGACGAGATTGCTCCCAGATACTCTCTGTGCCCTCACATTAGGTTGGCTCCCTGGTTCACCCAGGAGCTGAGGCTAATGAAGCGTAGGTTTAGACGGCTAGAGAGACAGTGACAGGCATGCTTGTGATGAAGCTACAAGAACATCCTATAGGACATTTATGAGATCCTATGAGATGGCAGTCAAAGCCACAAAGAGGGAGTTCTACGCAGCCATGATTGCGTCTGCAAGCTCATGCCCGGCCCAATTGTACAGAACTATTCAGACATTAACAGTTCTGGGCAGACCAAACAGTAGGGAATTGGACATTGGCTGTGAGACTTTTGTGAGCTATTTTGCAGATAAAGTCTTGTTGCTCTGCCATGACCTTCCTGCCACAGTTGAGACAGTGAACTTGAGGCTTCATGCACGTCTTCTAGTCCGATTTTGGATTATTTCAGTCCACTCAATTTAGAGGAAGTTGACAGATTGTTCTCAACAGTATGCCCAACCACATGCAGCCTTGACCCATGCCCTAATGGCTCATTGAAGCGGGCCATGAGAGGTTTAGAGGTGCCCTCAGGGATATTATCAACAAGTCCCTCTCTGAGGGGCTGTTCCTGGGGGCTCTCAAGGAAGCGATGGTCCATCGTCTCTTTAAAAAACCATCTCTGGATCTGGCCGAATTGGCAAACTATCAGCTGGATTCCAATTTGCCCTGTTTGGACAAATTAATTGAGAGGGCGGTGGCGATACAGTTGCAGAGCTTTATGGATGACACTTCCATGCTAGATCTCTTCCAGTCCAGCTTCCGCCCAGGCCACGGTTGCCCTCACAGACGATCTCCAGAGGCATCTGGATCGGGGCGGGATGGTGGTGCTGCTGTTGGACCTGTTGGCAGTGTTCAACACGGTCGACCACCAGTTACTGGCCTACTGCCTCACCAACATGGGGGATTCAGGGGCTTGCTTTGCAATGGCTCTTCTCCTTTCTGCAAGGTCGGGGACAAAGGGTGGCTCTCAGGGAGCAGTTGTCCCAAAGGCACCCGCTGATCTGTTGAGTGCCTCAAGGAGCGGTGCTGTCTCCGATGCTATTCAACATCTACATGCATCCCCTTGCCCAGATATCCCAGAGGCATGGGCTTGGGTGTCACCAATATGCAGACGACACCCAGCTATATTTGTTGTTGGTGGTCAGTCCGACTCTACCCCAGAAGACCTGGACCGGGCATTACAGGACGTGGCTGGATGGCTTAGACTGATTGAATCCGATGAACATGGAGGTCCTGTGCCTGAGTCAGAGTTGATCGGGGGTAGGGATCCCACTACTGGCCTTTGATGGGGCACCATTGGTGCCAGCACTGAGGGTCAGGAGTTTGGGAGTGCTCCTGGATGCCTCCTTCACAATGGAGGCCCAGGTAGCAGCCACTGCCAAGGCAGCCTTTTACCATCTTCAGCTGATTAGGCAGTTAGTTCCCTTCCTCGAATGCAATGATCTGGCAACAGTGATCCATGCAGTGGTCACCTCAAGGCTAGACTACTGCAATGCTCTCTACATGGAGCTGTCCTTGCCACAACTCTGGAAGTTTCAGCTGGTGCAAAATGCGGCAGTAAGGCTGTTGATGGTCTCCCTATGCGAGAGCACATCCAGCCTGTGGTGAATGCATTGCACTGGCTGCCAATAGCATACCGGATTCACTTCAAGGTGCTGGTCTTGACCTTTACATAAGAACCTTAGAACATAAGAGAAGTCTATGTTGGATCAGGCCAATGGCCCATCTAGTCCAACACTCTGTCACACAGTGGCCAAAAATACCAGGTGCCCCCAGGAGGTCCAGCCATGGGGCCAGGACACTAGAAGCCCCCCCACTGTTGCCCCCCCCCAAGCACCAAGAATACAGAGCATCACTTGCCCCAGACTGAGAGTTCCTATCTATACCTTGTGACTAATAGCCACTGATGGAGCCACTGAATTCCACTCTTTGGGTGAAGAAGTGCTTCCTTTTATTTGTTCTAACCTGACTGCTCAGCAATTTCATGGAGTGCCCACGAGTTCTTGTATTGTGAGAAAGGGAGAAAAGTACTTCATTCTCTACCTGCTCTATCCCATGCATAATCTTACAAACCTCGATCATGTCACCCCATAGCCATCATTTCTCCAAGCTAAAGAGCCCCAAGCGCTTTAACCTTTCTTCATAGGGAAAGTGTTCCAACCCTTTTATCATTCTAGTTGCCCTTTTCTGCACTTTCTCCAAATCTATAATATCCTTTTTGAGGTGTGGTGACCAGAACGGTACACGGTACTCCAAATGAAGTCGCACTATTGATTTATACAGGGGCATTATGATACTGGCTGATTTGTTTTCAGTTCCCTTCCTAATAATCCCCAGCATAGCGTTGGCCTTTTTTTTACTTGCAGTTGCACACTGTCTAGACATTTTCACTGAGTTATCTACAGCTCCAAGATCTCTCTCTTAGTCAGTCTCTGCTAGTTCGGACCCCATCAATGTGTATTTATAGTTAGGATTTTTGGCTCCAATGTGCATCACTTTGCACTTGGCCACATTGAGCCCCATTTGCCACATTGACACCCACTCGCCCATCCTCGACAGATCCCTTTGGAGTGCCTCACAATCCTCCCTGGTTCTCACCACCCTGAACAACTTTGTGTCACCTGCAAATTTAGCCACTTCACTGCTTACTCCCAACTCCAAATCATTAAAGCCCTTTATGGTCAGGGACCTGCCTACCTGAGGGACCGCCTTTCCCCACATGTTCCCCAGAGAGCACTACGGTCAGGGTTGCAAAATCATATGTCCCCCCTGGTCCAAAGGCCGCCAGGCTGGTATTGACTAGGACTAGGGATTTTTCTGCAGATGCTTCTGGAATAAGCTTCCGGATGAGATCAGGGCCCTGAGAGACCTTTTGCAGTTCCGAGGGGCCACAAAAACGGAGCTCTTCCATCAGACATATAGGTAAGGAGCTACATCTTACCATCTATGTCCTGTCACAATCTTATTCCCAGCCTGAGCCCGCCGATAGTGGAGGTACTGCTGATCTTTTTATAGTCACATTGCCATCACTATGTTAATAGTTTTAATAACTTACTGTGTATTTTATATTAATATTTATACTAATTTATATAGTTGTTTTATCTATGGTTCCCTTGTAAGCCACCCTGAGCCTGCCCCGGTGGGGAGGGCGGGGTAAAAATCTAATAAATAAATAAATAAATAAAATGAATACATGGCGTGGCATGCCTCCCTTCATTATCACACTATGGGGGAAGGAAGTGTTCAGGTATATATTCTTGTGGTTAGGAAAGCTAAGAGAATTCTCCCAGCACTTTTCTGTACCCCCTCAAGTTATAAAGCAACTAGTTGTTGCTAATTTTTGTCAGTCTCCATCGGAACATTTGGAAATAGACTCTGAGGCACTTGTCCACATCCATCTACCGACATCTGGTAGCATCCCAGCTCTGAAAACCCAGGCATCTGCTGAACACCTAAAAATCCAGACGATGGAGGTGGTGAAGAGGAAAATAGCAAGTAGGGAGGAGCTAAGTGCCCTTCTTTTTCAGTGCTAAGCCATTATGATTCACCCTGCTTCTCTTCCAAGGGAACACACCCATGGCAGTCATGGGACAGCATCCATTCCCTTTCCTCAGAATTCTAAAGGCACTTGTGACAGTCCTAACCTTTTGCAGTAGAGAATAAGCTGATGCTTTTGAAAGAATCTAGCTTGAGGCAAATAAAAAGTTTAAAGGTAACTACTGATATTCTTTTTGTCTTCCTCATATTGCCTAATCTGTTTGTCCTAGACATGATTTATAGCCCTATATTGTAGTTGCAATTAGTGTTAAAGCATCTGTCCATCATGTATCATATTGCAATAACATAAAGTGTGTTATTTGTCTGTATTTTTCATATATTTTCCCTTTTTGAGCCAGAGAGTCGATATTGCCTCTATTTCCTGTTATTGCCAACATTAATCTCCCAACATAAATCTCCCCATAGTTATAACAAAGCTGATATACTAAGAAAATTGTAGATTACAAAATCTCTGTTGACTTCAATTTACATATAAGTTATTCTCACTGGCTCACATGGTCACTCTGAAAGAGCGCCATGTGGTGGAAGAAGAAATCATAGCAACCACAGAGATTTTAAACCTCAGACAAAGGAAAATCCCAATGCAGCCAGGAGTGTTAACAGAAATACTCAGAGGAATGGAAATAGTGGTTACACTTTTAGAATCTGTAATGATGATGAGGATGAAAATAAGAGAGTATTTTTATTAGACTCTGGATCCTGTACACACATTTGCAAATATCAGGACTTGTTTTGTGAACTTGATACTGAGAATAGGCCTAAGGTTTACCAAGCAAATACAGAACCTCTTAATGTAGAGGGTGTTGGGACAGTGCCAATCAAACTCCTCACTACAACTAGAGAAGTGATGGATGTTAAATTAAAGAATGTGGCTCTGATTCCTGAAGCAGCTGATAATTTGATTTCAACCAAAAGGCTTATGGAAAGTAATCATAATGTGTTACTTAAGAGAAGGAAAGGAAGATTTTTGCTGAAATTTCTGGAATTGAATTTTAAGTGGAGGAGAGAAATGGATTTCATTATCTAGTGGATGTTAGTGGAGACACAGAAGTTGTTGATGCTCATGAGACAAGTTTATCAAATTAGCAATAGTTCTTGTGATAATTGGAATTGCTTATATGCATGGCATTTGAAGTTTGCACATTGTGGGATGCAGAGTGTTGAAAAATTGTTAGAGTGTGGAATTTCTGCTCTAAGTTGTGACAAGGCAAAGGAGAGATGTGACACATGTCTCAAAACAAAAGGAACTGCTCCAAAGTACTTTGGCAAGTACACTACCAATAATGAGAAGTTCCTAGAAATTGTGTACAGTGACCTTGTTGTCCCATTAGCGCCATCTTGTGGTGGGAAAAATACTTTGTGACTTTTACAGAAAGCAAAACAAAATATACTTTTGTGTATATGATGAAGAGCAAGGATGAGATGCTCAATAAATTCAAATGCTATGTGGCCACAATTAGAAACAAATTTGGCAAAGCACCCCAAAGCTTACACACTGATGAGGGTGGAGAATATTGCAATGCATGATTTAAAAGATTTCTAGAACTTGAAGGGATTGAACACAAACTGTCTATCCCACACTCACCTCAACACAATGGGTTTTGTGAAAGGCTGAACAGAACAATTAAGGACATGTGTAGGGCTATGCTAATACACTCTGGCTTACCAAATGCCCTATGGGGTGAAGCTGTCAACACAGTAGTGTATTTGCACAATAGAGTACCCTCAAAAGTGACAGGAACCACTGTCAGCTATGCTGCCATTGTGGCAGATGGGGGGGGGCTGATGACAGTCTTCTTCATGCCTCTGGTATTTTGTCTTTTGATTCCCACTGACCGTCTTATCTTGGAGCTCAGACAAATGACCTTGGTGCTCCTCTCTGCAAGGTTTGCTGAGAACCTAGGCTCATTAGTTTTAGGCACAATTTCTTGCTTTACTTATTGGCTTCCCTGCATCAAGGGTTCAGTTCGAATTCTGTATAACGGTATCTTTCCCACCTGGGACCCCAGTTCTGACACTGACTGTGTAAGATCGACTTGCTTCTACTGCCCAATAAACCTGATCCTAGTTAAGGAACGTTGTTGGGACTGTTTTTTGTGAAACTCTGACAAGCACTCCATTTGAGGCTTAGTTTGGAAATAAGCCTGGTCTAGAGCATATCAAAGCTTTTGGTTCCAAAGGGTATGCTCACATACCGAAAGAGAAAAGGGGAAAACTTGACCCCAGAGCTGAAATTGAATGTAGTTGGGTATCCTGTTGGTGGAAAAGGATACAGGATATACCACCCCCAAAATCACATAGTTGGGGAATGAAAAGTTGTATATGTAGATGAGAGCAATTTGCCATGTGCTTCCAATGCAACTGATCCAAAGAGTTCTGAGACTGCTCCTGAGGAGTTGGTTGCATGGTTACCTGTGGTGACTATCGAGGAACCGGCAGGTCTACCTTCTGAAGAAACTACCAGAACAGAAGGGGAAGCAGGAACCACACCAGAAGAATCAGCAGAACCCATGACAGAATTCACAACCAGTGTGAGACGATCAGAAAGAAGCACTAAAGGACAACCCCCAAAGAAATGTGGATTTTGTGAAACTGTACAATCAGCAAAAGAACCTAAGAACTGGAAAGAAGGATGCAACCTGCCTGCGAATGATTGTAAGTAAGATTGTTGGTGAAATGTCTGGAATTGAAATCAAATTATCAGCTGCTTCAGGAATCAGAGCCACATTCTTTGATTTAACATCCATCACTTCTCCAGTTGTAGTGAGGAGTTTGATTGGCACTGTCCCAACAATGAAGACTCAAAGGGACTAAAGTGAATGAGGCTGTTTTTAAAAATATGTGTACATCAGCAACAGCAGGAAACGATTTTGGCACTGCAGTGATCATATCTCACATGCGGTTATATTTGTGATTCTGTTGCCTCTCCCTGAGTTGAGATAAGAGTTGGGGAGTTCGTGCCTCATAGACGGGATGTACAAATATGCTTTCCCCTTCATTTCTTTTTCTTTTTTATATGTTGTCATGGTGTACCTTTCTCTTTCACCTATTTTTTTATTACTGATGTGACCAAATAATTTGTTTCTTTTACGGCATTTTATTATACTCTCCTACCATGTTTATGCCATTTGTGCACTGCTACTTATATGAGGTAGTTATGCCGTTTACAAGCAATTGGTAAGAAAATAATGTTCACTATGTGAACGTTGTGAAATGTGGGGAATGCTCCCAAATGTTTACAACAGAGATGTGGAGAATTCACCACAGGGATGCCATTTTCACTGGTATTGCTAGCACAATGGGTAGCTTGCTGTCAGCCTCAATGCCACACTAAGACTGTCCTTGTTTTAGTCCTGTTTCACAAATTATAGGTAAGTGTAGCAAAGAAATAAAGTTGCTCTCCAGACATTTTTCTCTTGCCCAACCATTGTTTATTTAGTTCAGCTTGCTGAATGTTTAATCTACCCAACAATGACTGCCAGCTAGTGTCCACCAGTATGCCAAATGCCATAATAGCCTTCTCAAATGCTAAATAGTGAGTCATCACAGTTCTAACTGCTATACATATTTCCTGCCAACAGGTTTGCTCTCTGACTAATTTTTTTGTTTTATTCCATTTCAGCTTACATTTTCTAGCCTTTACCAAAAGTAGTGATATTCTGCCTACTATCTGGTGATATTTTCAAAAGATTGCAAACAGGTAGGTTTGCAAACTGAGAAGGTGTCATTCTGCTAGGCTAAATTATAATTGTTGGTTAGGTGTGTATTTGACAGGCATTACAAATACTTCAAGTGGAAAGAAAGACTAGATCCCCCCACTCTTTCATACATAGAGGACTACATCAGCAATAATATCTGCAAGCATAATTCATCCATGGGGATTTTGTGGGTTGTATGCTGCTGCTTATACAGAGTGACAGCTCACCAGCATGCCTTATGTCATTGTAGTTCTTTGGTACAATGAGCTCTGTTACCTATTTGTCTTTCGCTTGAAACAGAACAAGCCTCATGTCTTTGATGAGAGGATGTGTGTTTACTGTTCACCTAGGAGACTAGAAGAAGTTGGGCAACATCTTTAAACTTCTCTTGCCTTTGTAAAATAAATGATAAACAGTGGGATGTATTTGTTCTCACGTGTGATTCAAGATGGAAGTTGGTAAAATAATTTGGGTAAGGTGAATTCGCGTTATGGGTAAAGAGAGTTAAAATGCTGTGTAATTGTGAAAATCCACGAGGACAGAAAGAAGATGCATGAGAGCATTTCATCTGTAATGTGAGTACATTTTATTCTATATGCAGCAGTTAAAAATTGCCTTTGGCAATTTCCGAATACCATTTCTCTAGGCAGTTGCAAAATTGGTTGACACAATGGGTTGGGGGAAAAGGAGTTAAGATCCAGAATGGTCCTCAGTTCTCTACTCATGGTTTTAAATATCCTTAGAAGATTCTTAGAATATTTAGAAGATGATTATCAGTTATTAATGCTTTTTTAAAATATGCCGTAGGTTTATTCAAAGAAATAACTGATACCACAGTATCTAAATTAAAAATCAAGAACAATTCACAAATATAATTATTATTCACATGCCACACTATCTATCTGCACAATAATGTGAACAGGTAGCACTGCAAATTAAACAAAGTGTGGAACCAGCACATGCTCAATTTGCCAGATAATACTATTTTGTTTTAATTCATTTATACACTGCCTTTCTCCCCAAAAGGTTTACATTATTCTCCTCTTCTTCATTTTATCACAACCCTGTGAGGTAGGTAAGGTTAAGATTGTATGACTGGCCTAAAGTCACCAAGCGAGCTTCCATGGTAAAGTGAGGATTTGAACCTGGGTCTTCCAGATCCTACTCCAACACTCTGATCACTACACCACACTGGTTCTCTTAGGAAGAACCTAGAATGAGTAGGACATGTTCAGATAAGATGTGCTGTAGGGGAACCTCAGTCCCTTTGTGATTGAGGATATGTAACAAGGTAGGGAAAGCACTTTCTCCTGTCCAACAGCCTCTCTGCATCTCTGTGTAATCAGTCTCTTCTTTCTTTTGGTCATGGTGCTGGCATCAACAGCGCCCCACCGAAGGCTGGTAGTGGGATCCCTACCCCCAATCCACTCCAACTCAGGAACATGACCTCTGTCTTCAATTTCAATTGGCTTAGTCTAAGCCATCCAGCCACGTCCTGTAGCGCTTGGTCCAGGTCTTCTGGGGTACAGTCGGACTGACCGCCCAACAACAAATATAGCTGAGTGTCATCCGCATATTGGGGACACCAAAGCCCATGCCTCCGGGCAATCTGGGCAAGGGGGTGCATGTAGATGTTGAATAACATCAGGGAAAGCACCACCCCCTGAGGCACTCTGCAAATCAGCGGGCGCCTTTGTGACAACTGCTCCCGAGTGAGGTTATGTAACAAGGTAGGGAACGCACTTTCTCCTGTCCAACAGCCTCTCTGCATCTCTGTGTAATCAGTCTCTTCTTTCTTTTGGTCATGGTGCTGGCATCAACAGCGCCCCACCGAAGGCTGGTAGTGGGATCCCTACCCCCAATCCACTCCAACTCAGGAACATGACCTCTGTCTTCAATTTCAATTGGCTTAGTCTAAGCCATCCAGCCACGTCCTGTAGCGCTTGGTCCAGGTCTTCTGGGGTACAGTCGGACTGACCGCCCAACAACAAATATAGCTGAGTGTCATCCGCATATTGGGGACACCAAAGCCCATGCCTCCGGGCAATCTGGGCAAGGGGGTGCATGTAGATGTTGAATAACATCAGGGAAAGCACCACCCCCTGAGGCACTCTGCAAATCAGCGGGCGCCTTTGTGACAACTGCTCCCCGAGCACCACCCTTTGTCCCTGACCTTGGAGAAAGGAGAAGAGCCATTGCAAGGCAAGCCCCTGAATCCCCATGTCAGCGAGGCAGTGGGTCAGTAGCTGATGGTCAAACATGTTGAACGCCGCTGACAGGTCCAACAACAACAGCACCGCCATCCCGCCCCAATCCAGATGCCTCCGGAGGTCATCTGTGAGAGCGACCAATGCTGTCTCCATCCCGTGGCCTGGGTGGAAGCCAGACTGGAAGGGATCTAGCATGGAAGAGTCATCCATAAAGCTCTGCAACTGTATCACCACCACCCTCTCAATTAATTTGTCCAAATAGGGCAAATTGGAAACTAACCAATAGTTTGCTAATCTGGCCGGATCCAGAGGTGGTTTTTTTAAGGGAGGATGAACCATCACTTCCTTGAGAGCCCCCAGGAACAGCCCCTCAGAGAGGGACTTGTTGATAATATCTCTGAGGGCATCTCAAACCCCACACAGCCAGCTTTAATTAGCCATGAAGGGCATGGATCAAGGCTGCAGGTGGTTGGGTGTACTGTCAAGAGCAATCTGTCAACTTCCTCTAGACTGAGTGGACTGAAATAATCCAAAATCAGAATAGAAGACATGCATAAAACCTCGAGTTCGCTAATTGTCTCAATTCTGATGGGAAGATCACAGCGGAGGGACAAGACTTTATCTGCAAAATAGCTCACAAAAGCCTCACAGCCTATGTCCAATTCCCTAGTGTTTAGTCTGCTCCATGTTAAAGACCAAATAGTTCTATACAATTGGGCTGAGCGTGAGCTTGCAGATGCAATCATAGCCTCGTAGACTTCCCTCTTTGCGGCTTTGACTGCCATCTCATAGGATCTCATAAACGTCCTATAGGTGTCTGGTTCTATAGGCAGATCACACCACACAGCGCTTCATAAGAAGTATTCTGTTTATTGGTAGTTCATAACTATGACACTTGAGCGTTTTTTGTCAGGAATGGTCCAAAGCAGCAGGACACCCAAAGTTATAGTAGTTTCAAAGCACACACACACACCCATTACAAGCAGAAGCCAATAAGCATTGTGCATGGTCCCACGCACGGGGGAGAAAAGTGAGCAGGAGAAAAGTGAGCCATTTGTTCCCAGCAGGTCAGGAGCAGCTGGAACCTCAAGGTCAGAAAAGCATACACAGATAACAACCCAGACAGGAGACATCGTTAGTGTACCAGGAAGGAGGATCACTCCCCGCACATTCCAAAGACATGGCAATGTTAACTGACAATAGGATGCTCTTGTTGCTACATCACGAGCATGCTGCCACTGTCTCTCTAGCCGTCTAAGCCTTCACTTCATCAGCCTCAGCTCCTGGGTATACCAAGGAGCCAGCCTAGAGCGAGGGCGCAGAGGGAGTCTGGGAGTGATCTTGTCAATGGCTGCCAAGAATTGGCTGTGCCAATCCTCGACTAGCTCATCCAACAAGCCGCCAGGGGGCATTGGATCCCACAGAGCCATATAAAGCCACTGAGGGTCCATTTGGCTCCACGACCAAGCTAAAATACGCTCACCGCCCGAACAGGGTAAGGGTGGAACATTCACACGGGCCTTCAGGGCAAAGTGGTTTGATCATGGAACTGCTGTAGTAGTAATGTAGTCCACCGTAACCCCCACGGCGAAGATCAAATCTAGCATGTGCCCTGCATGATGAGTAGGAGCCGTTACATATTGGGAGAGTCCTAGTGCCACCATGGATGACCCCAGGTCCATTGCCTGTGTGGATGCCACGTCATCGGCATGGACATTGAAGTCATCCAGGACTATCAGTCTAGGGTGCTCCAATGCCCAGCCTGATATGGCCTCCAACAGCGATGACAGGCTGTTTGTCAGTGTGTTGGGTGGACAGTACACCAACCAGACAGCCAAACTCTCCCCGGCTTCCTACACAAAGCCAGTACACTCTATGCCCGTGAGCCTCTGTGGTGGGAGCACCCTGAAGGTGTAAACCTCCCAGATGAACAGAGCCACTCCTCCCCCCTCGCCTTAGTCCGGGATTGGTGGAGGACCATGAACCTGGGGGGAGCCAACTGGGAGAGAGCTACAGTCTCCCCATCTCACACCCAGGTCTCGGTCATGCATGCAGGAAGTCCCGAAGGACCATGGTCTTATTGTTTATGGACGTGGCATTGCACAACACCAATGTCAGAGAGGGGTCATTAATCCTAGCCCCACAACCTACTACCTTTGGGATGGGATGCAGGCTGAAAGGGGACTGAGCTCTTCTACTTCTCTGTCCCCTTCCTTTCTATTTCTGCCTGGGCCCACTGCTATACTTTCCCCTTCCCAGGAGCACTGGTATCCTCTGTCCAGTCATCACCCATCAGTGGTCTTTGCCGCATTCCATATAGCAGAGACCAGAGAAAAATCTCATTAAGTCATAGGATGTTTCTGTTGAGGTTTGCGCAGTGCTAGCCCACTGCAGGTTGCGAGTGCTGTGAGAGTATCAAAGAAGACGTAAGTCTTATAGGCTTGGTGTAAAACTATATACAATTTATTTACACGAGGCTCCACCAATATATTGCACAGAATGACAAAATGCTCACGCAGACACCAGGTTTCCACCAGGAAGGTAAAGTACACAGTACAGCATCATACTTATACTAGCATTGTCCAATCAGGACCCAATGCTGAGTCACTGTTAATTAGCTCTGCTATCAACTAGACAGAGCTGGTTGGAGCCAGCTCTACAGACACCCTGAGGTGTCAGCTCCTGTCAAACAGATTGATATGATCTACAGCCAGACTTATAGAACACATGATGATGATGATGATGATGATGATGATGATGATGATGATGATGATGATGATGATGATATACTTTATTGTCATTGCCATACTCATATACACTCACACAACCATTCACAACCATCCCATAACTCCCTTAAGGTTCACATTGCAACTTAAACCACCAATGTCACCCAAATTCCAATTTCATACAGCATTTAAAGCAATAATAGCTCTCAAATAAAACTATTTTAATCTGTTTGTCCTTGTTTTAATTGAATGAATTTAATGTTGACAGTTGCAAGGGAGCAAAAATTCACTAGTTATACAATTTCAAGTCATGAATGCATGAATTTGTTAAATCTGGCCTTTGAATATAAATATGGAAGAGTACTTGTAGAGAAAAAGAAAAAAGATTGCACACAGCACTTTAATTTTATAGTATCTACAATAATACAAAACTTGATACATGAAATATTCCCATTCAATTCAATTCAATCTCTCTTATGCTGTCTTTAACTGTGTCATAAAGGTCTCAGTCTAAACATGAAATCCTTGCACATTACTTTTTAATAGTGGTCTAGTAGAAACATAATGTTTCTGGTCTCTTAAATATGATAAAGAGATTGTCAACTGGCCAAAGAATAGTTTATTCCATTCACCTTCCCACTTGCCTTGTCATATGAATTCCCCCTCTCCCTGGTCAGTGTTATCAATGATTTTGCCTCATGTTGGCATGACCATTAACCAGGGTTTTTCTATCAGTCTTGAACCATGGATTTAAATGCTTGACAAAGGGTCTCTTAGGTGACTGTAAATCAGTACAGAGTTGGTGCAATCATAACAATAAGATATAATCAGGGAAGGAAGGAGGGAGCTAGTAGACAAGAAAGGAAGATATCATCCTGTAGCCTGTCAGACTTTCAACACTGGAGAGTTCTCACTAACAAGAAGTAAAAAACACTGCTTGTTCAGAGAAATGTGTAAAATGCTGAACTTTTAAGTCTTTTGAAGCAATCTTATCCCTAAAACACCAAAGTTAACATAATTAGCCAACAGATTTTACTTCTAATGGGTCACTTTTTCTCCTGAATGATTTCCTTTATGTAATGTGAAGTAGACCAAGTACCAGTATTGTCTTAAAAATCCATTAACTGTGTATTCTCTCATAAAGAATAAAAAGGAGGACACTGAGAACTCCAGTTACAATGGAAGTTATTGACTTTAACTGTACCTTCTATTTTATTAAACTGTCTATATGGGTTTTAACGATATATGGTACAAAAAATGTGTATGAGATGCAGGCAAAACAATCAAACTGATTCTCACTTATTGTCATTTTGTTCATTCATCCAGGGAGCTCTGTGATGTAGTTCAGTCTGAACTTATGGAGCATCTATATTTGGCATTAAAGGAGAATACATCTTACCCCAGCACCGGCATTTCCATTACATTCAGCACTGTTCATTGATGTCTAAAGAGGAGTTCATTCTTTAAGAGCTTCGGGGCGACTGTGAATTCTGTCTTCTCTTAGCTGCAAGTCATTATCAAGCTCTTAGAACACAGGAAACAAGCACTTGCTAGGAAGGCTGGATGGGGAATAATTACTTGGTACTGGCAGTCCTGAGAGCTAGCACTTGTCAATGTGTTCTATGTGTAGATGTGTTCAATGTGTAGATGGTGTTTACTGTTGAAAGATTTCAGCATGTACTCCTCCTTCCCAGTAATGCTTGCTACTTGTTGGGAATAGTTTTCTTCTTGGAACTACAAAACAGCATACATTTCTTCTTCATAAGCCCTTGCAAAATATTCACTACATATAAATAGTATATCTTATTATGTTTTTAGGTGCATTCTCAGGAGCAGTCTGGACTGTTAAAATAACCCAGGAGCAAGTCAAGCTCAGGCCAGCAGTCTCCAGTTGCCTCCTTCCATGCTGTTGCTGGATGAAGCAGCCACTCTGGTACTGGCAATGCGCCTGCAGTTCTGCTTGGTTTGCTCCTGGCTGCCAGCAGCCCTCCAGGGCAGTTGCCCATTGAGAAGTTAAAGAGCCCCTTCAAAGTTAGTGATACAGATTGTCACAATTCAATGCCCTGATACAGCTTGTGTAGAAATTATATAGCCTGATACAGCTTGTGTAGAAGTTATATAGAACAGGGTGTGACACCCCTTTTCTACTCACAAAGAGTGCCTACCACCCTCTAAAAACCTCTCTCTGTCAGGTTCAGGGTTATAAGTAGGTCACATTCTCTACCTTTCTCATTTCTTTTAAAATCTAGAGAGAGACCTGACCATTTAGTCTCTCAAATCCTCCCAGGGCTCTTTTTGTAGCAGGAACTCCTTTGCATATTAGGCGACATATCCCTAATGTAGCCAATCTTACAGGGGCTACTGTAAGCTCTTGGAGGATTGGCTACATTAGGGGTGTGTCGCCTAATATGCAAAGGAGTTTCTGCTACAAAAAGAGCCCTGCAGTCTCACCCATAGAGACATCAGCAGATAGGGTAGTCCAGCCCCCCTTCACAGAGTTATTGGGGTTGAGGGCTCATACACTGTTCCACTGACACAATGCCACCATTTATTCATATCCTATTATATATATATGTACATACACCCACACACCAGTGTTCCCACTAAGCTGAGTTAGTGTGAGCTAGCTCACATTTTTTTAGCCTCTGGCTCACCCATTTTTGCCTTAGCTCAGGAATGATGGCTCCAGAGCAAACTAATTTATGCAGTAGCCAGATTGCTCACTCACAGATTTAATGCCAGTAGCTCACAAAGTAGAATTTTTGCTCACAGGACTCCACGGCTTAGAGGGAGTGTTGCCACCACCACCCCAAATATTAACATGTGTGTGTTTCTTTCCCTGAGACACTATTAATGCGCGTGTGTATGTTTCTTTCCCTGAAACACAAAGCCCACAGATTTAAACAAACAAGGAGTTCACTTTTATTTATGGTTTAAACATAACATAGAGGAAAGTAAGGTGGATGTTACATTTTGTTTGAATTTTTGAACTGTTTCCCTTTTCCAGCGATTGGGATTCTTTGTTACAAATTGACTCTTTTCAGCCAGCTTTGACCAGCTCTTCTCCATAGTTTCACTCAATCAGGCATACTCTTTTCCCTCTCAACTCTCTAGCTGCCAACTCCCAAATGCTCTCTTAACAGCTGTTTTCCAACTCTGTCAGTGTTCATTGTTCACTTGTAGGGATAGTCGGAACCTAACCTGTCCATCACATGTCTGTTGCTAACTCTTTTGTTTAAGAAGACCTACTTCTGAGTAATGAAAATATCCCAAGCTACTCCCTCTTCCCCAGGCATGTTACCAATTTTTGTTCTGTCCTAGAAACAGAACTAGGAAGAGAACTAGAAATGAAGTTATCATCTAAACAGCAGAAAGACAAATATGATGAAATAAAAACTTTTTTGAGAAGCCTAGAGCAGAACTTTTCATGAACTTTTCCTGGGTCTTCTTGAGGATGCACAAGCTACTCTGCTACAGACAGGAAGCTACCAGTAGTCTACCTGCTGCCTGATAGAGACCTCTGATATAGAAATTTTAGACACAGGGAGTGAGGATTGCACCTATTGTTCATTTATTTTCTGTTTCCTCAGGTAATTTTTTTTGGTCAACTACATTTTTTCCCAGTAATCAATGACTACTAATACAAATAAAATTACTTTTTTTCTTTTTATGAAGTTGGGGTTATGGTGGACTGCTTGTACCTCTATGAAAGCTTAGCTTGGCCCATGTCTACTGATGAACAAAGAAAAGGTAGATGTTTTCTTGCATCTGAATTAATCAGACTGAAGTTCTTAAGTTTAATTTTAAAAGACAAAAGATTAAATGGAGGTCCAGATGATCTAGACAGACATATTTCTAATTCATATCCTGATGGTGGCAACAAAAAGGAATTCTATTCGGTAGGGGATGCTGAAGCAAAGTTACATGTGATATACTCATTAGGATCTAATTGCTTAAAATCTAGGCCAGCTGAATTAATTCCTTGAATAAAATGAGATGCATGTAGAAGAAGAAGAGGAGATTGGATTTATACCTCGCCCTTCACTACCCAAAGGTGTCTCAGAGTGGCTTACAAACTCCTTTCCCTTCCCCTACCCACAACAGACACCCTGTGAGGTAGGTGGGGCTGAGATAGCTCTGACAGAAACTGCTCTTTTTCAAGAACAGCTCTTATCAGAACTACAGCTTGCCCAAGGTCATCCAGCCAGGTGCAAGTAGAGGAGTGGGGAATCAAACCCCGTTCTCCCAGATCAGAGTCCGCGCACTTAACCACTACACCAAACTGTAGAGCCCACTTTTTCACAGCATGCAGAATCCTTCTCTCTGGAGATCTGATGTGGGTAACATATTTGATATGGGTGTCAGATCTTCTCACTCTTGGAGTGTCCTTTCCTTTCTACTTTGTGCTCTAGTCGGATAATTATGTGTAAAGTAAATATTACAAAAATACTGTAAGAGTCCAGTGTGCCATCTTCCAAAGGCAACCAACCCATGTAGTGTTGCTTTACTAATTCCCTGTTGCCCTGGAATGCACGGAGAATGTAGCAGAATCATTTTCACCTCTGGTGCTTCCCCTTTTTGTCAGGTTCCACAGCCAACAACTGAGTACATGCTTGTCAGAAAGGTTATACTTTATTGCAGAGCTATAGATGCAGTAACATGGTCACTGTTAGGAATGGCGACGTTTCTACAAGCACAATGGGATATAGGGTATTCGTATGCAAACCCCCCCCATTCATAGGCCAATTGGCCTGACTCCCCCGTGCGGGAGAAGGGGCCCCAGGCGGTTAGATTGCTATCCCAAGCTATCCCACGGTTACATGATGCCCAGACACTGCACAGGCAATCTACAAGGTCAGTGATAATGAAGTACTACAGAAGCAAAGAAGGAATGCAGCAGCGGCTGGTACACAGGTCAAGCAAATGAACCCCAGCCCATAAACGTCATGGCAGCATAGCTGACACTTTTGTTTTTTTTGGTTGGACACAAGTTACCACTTTGTAACTACAATAATTTGGAAATGTAAATTACTAGACATACAGGACAGAAGTTGAAAACAGAGAACATTTGCCAAATTAATGACAATGCACACAGTGCTGTCGTGAGTTCACTGCCACAATAAAGCCAATCTTGTCTTCTGCACAAAACAGAGTATAGAGTCCTTTAGAATGGTAAATGGATGGTAGTAAAACAGGCTGAACATTAAAGCCTTTTCTAAATGAAAACCCAAATAAGGAATAAAAATGATTGAATATTTCATAAATGCTAAATGGGGAATCATACTAAATTTGCCATGATTGCCAGATGTGTTTGTCTCTTGATGTGTGGTTCAGTTCAGCTCCAGGTCTCCAAAATGTACATTATGCTAATTGCACACACACAGCACAGTCATTTTATTCTCTCTCCCACGTTCATGGTGAATCCTTAACATCAAAACAATATTTTAAAATTCAGTAATGATTTTTTTTTAAGTGCTTTTGGATTTAGACTTCAATGTAGCCATAATTTTTCAAAGCAAAGTGTTTACTGTTTGGTATTTATACTCTGCTTGGTTTGGGTATTTTTGATGTAGTATGTTGTTATTAAAACTATTAATAAATTAAAAAAACAATATTTTATTCTTCTTTAAACATATTCAAATTCCTTTTGGAATTTTAAATATAACGTGCAAAAAAAGTTCACATTTCTTGTAGCACTGAAAATCAAAGCCCTCTCTGCATGCCAATGTGTTTGTGGATGATTTAAAGTGACTTCATCCAAGAGGTGTGAAGTTCCAGGCAGGACTGATGTGCTGGGTTTGATTTCTTTTGAAGGAGAGACCACTGGAGATTTAAGCTGTTTGTTACATTTGCTGTATTTACAAATATAAAAGGATACCAGAGCTGGAGGCAAAGAGGCACTTGTAGAAAGCAGCCCATCTACCACCCCACATCAGGCCTCCCAAAACAGGCCTCCTGCTGCCTCCTGTCAGGTGCTCCCCCTCCCTCTCTCTTTGACTCTCCCCGTTCTACCTCTCTCCATTCAGAACTGCAAAGTGTATAACTGCAGCTGCTCACATACAATCTATCAAGCACTCCCTTCAGATCCTATCTTTTGCAGCTGGATTGGCCATCCTGGGGACACTGGCAGACATTAAAGGAACATTATGCCTAAACTGTGACTTGTGAAGGCTACCTTTAATTGATAGATACAGTCAGAGGAATCAGATGGCAGTCTTGCAACAGGTCCTTCACTGTCTGCTTCATGCCGCGGAAGGATGCTGTGAGGCTTACTACATGCTTCTGCATGCAATGGAAACCCAATAAATCCCTTCACTGTAAGGTGGGGGGAGGGGAGGAACAGCTACAGGAGTGGCAGTCTGAAGTAGAAAAGTGGCAGGAGAGTTTTGCTGTTTCCCCACGTACTGTTCCCCAAGTAAATATTGTTCCCACTCAGCCAAATAGCTCCATCCCATTCTGGGGTTCAATATACCCTGCTTTGCTCTGAGGTGTGGTTCATGATATATTTTCCAACTTTTTTGTTCTAGCCTCCTCAGCAATAGCTGCACAGATCTTGCCGTGCCTAAGTATTCTCAAACTCTGTACAGTCAGGCATTATCCCAGTATATGCTAAGAAGTTTAATAACATGCATTACATTTCCTTCAAATTCTACAAACATCTCAATTACCTCTCCCAAAAAACTCTCTGGTAGGCAAAACATTTGCATGCAATTTCAAAGCAAGAATGTAGTGTCTCTTGGAGCAACCAAATCTATTACCAATCCATGCATTACTAATTGCAGTGTTTCTGAATAATGCAATACCACTTCCCTGGTAGATCAACAAACATCATCACTCCAACTGCAGCTCTCTATAATCAGTGGGCAAGGGGCATTGCCTTTTCCTATACAAATCCCAAATGATCTACTCCATCCTCCATCCTGGAAATAATGGGAATCTCATCTTTTAACCCACCTAGTCCAATCCATAAATCATTACATTTTGACTGAACATTACCAGTACAACAAATTTCTCGAATAGTTTGATCCTGTGATAGAGCAATCCGGAACAATCTTTTCACTCTAATTTTAGGAATTAACTTTTCCAATCTACACAATCCTAGGCCACCATCTCTCACCCAAACATATAGTAAACTATTTGTAGTGTACACAGGCAAGGGCAACCACTCCTTAACTGTTGAGCGAATCAAATCATCGATGGTCCTATGTTGATTTACTGAGACATCGGTATGATCAGCAACATACATTAATCTAGGGATAACATAAACATTTAATAGCTCGAAATGTTGTGATGGTTTAGGGGAGCCTTTGTAATATTTTTCAGCCACAATTTTTATGGCCCCCTGTAGGGGATTTTTTATTTGCATTTACTAAGAACTGCAACAAAATTAGGGAGGGAATCTACACATTATAGGAGAAAGAAAAGAAAACCCACTAAAAACCCAAGGGTTGGAGGTCACATACAGCTTGTGAAAAATTTGCTTAACAATAATAAAGAGCTTTCTTTAACACTGAGAGTGATCAATCATCATCATAGCTTGTAAAAACATCCCAGCAAATCTAACTATATGAAGAGTAGTCCAGGAGAATCACTATTTAACTTAGACACAAATTATAGAGAACAATGGCATCTCATTTAACCATTATTTTCCCCTCCACCATTAAAAGCAAATTAACAATAAGTCTCCCTCAGTAGATATTACACAATCTCATTTTCTCTCACTGCCCAGCTTGAAGAGAGTCTCATCACCTTATTGCCCAGCAGACTTAATCAGGATATAACCATGGAGGATACTCCTTCACTTTAAACCTCGCTTATGGTCTGCATACAGGCCCTTCGAATTACAAATGCCCATTTGACTCTCCTCTTTGATCCTGAAAGCCCCTATGATCATTGGTTAGACGCTTCTCCAATATTCACACAGTCCTTTTAAAAGCAACAGCTGACATGTAGCACGGTTCTTGCATAGTACCTCATTTATACCAACAGGGGACAAAGGGTTAAGACACAGTTTGCAAGAGTCAGATGGTTAACCAGCAGCTCTTCCACTTTCTGAAGAAAGCTTGGATATTGCTTGTTGCACTTACTATGTTGTCCATCACTATTTTTAAGGATATTTACTTTTAAAAAGTTTGCCAAAGTCCCAAAAACTTGCTTCAATGCTTAACTGCCTCCTGGAATCTCTCCATACAGGCCATTGCTGCTTTTAAACATGCCCCCCTTTCTTCTAACTCCATAACACTTATAAACAGTTCTTAGCGGAGGAGAGTCCCCTCTCCCCCCTCGCTTTTCCCCGGGGGCCTTTCGCTTTGTTGTTTTGTTTCAACTTTACTCACTCTTCATATATAGATCAAGTAGATCTCGCCAACAGATATGCTTATTTGCCGCTCGACCTCCACTCACTTGATTTGGGGTGTGTGTAGCTTAGTCCTTCCTGGAACACAGCAGAGAAACTGTTGGAGCAAAGGGACGCCTCAATTTCCCGACAGTGTGCTGGGAAAGAGGCGACCCTCCACGCTCCGGGACTGGAGACCCTTCACAAGGATCCCCGGGGGGCACGGACATTTGCGAGCTGCCTCCATGGGAGATCCCAGGAGACACAGCCACCATCAGCTCGCTGAAACCCCTTTTCAGCCACAATTTGATTTGCTCAATGGAATTCATTTTACGAATCCCTTTCCAGGGATCCAATTTAATTCCTAGATAACTCTGTTCTGACACTGGTTCAATCAACCAAAGTTTCTCACCTCCAATAGACACAACTGTCTATCACAACTGTATACGACCCCTGACTAGGACTTAACAGCAACCCTGAACATTTCTTCACAAATTCTCAACCTTGTATAATCACAAAAAGTTCAAACTATGTCTCCATAGATGCCCAACTATTACTCAACAGAGCAAGATCATCTGCAAAAGCTAATATGGAAATATAGAAATATGGAATTATGGAAATATTAGTATTTCTCATCCTATAGCCATATACCATACCAGCAATCTCATTGATCAGGGGATCCATAGCAATATTAA
Source organism: Gekko japonicus (assembly GCF_001447785.1). NCBI lineage: Eukaryota > Metazoa > Chordata > Lepidosauria > Squamata > Gekkonidae > Gekko > Gekko japonicus. The sequence goes on along the minus strand of NW_015177033.1, from coordinate 666,176 downwards.
ATAAAATAGGTGAAAAGGGTCACGTTGTTTCACACCATTCCTAAATTCTATTGGAGGGGTTTTTCCATCCATAACTCCAACTCTTGTAGTAGCACCAACCATAGAGCTATCCAATAACATGTTCATCTAGACCTCTCTTAATGTCCATCCAATATGCTCATGGGAAACTAAGTCAAATGCCTTAGCTATATCAACTAAAACAACTACTAAATGCTTCCCCTTTTGTTTCGTGTTTTTCATTATGATTTTCAAAACTTCATCTACAAGACAGGATACTTGTAAATAATCAGATAAAAAATGAATCAAAAAGTCCACAGTCAATTCTTCCACTATCCAGCTTAAATTCATTCCACATTTATACTACCAGCACCTCTTGAGACTCAACAAAATCCGACATACAAACAAAATCAACTCGATGCCTAAAATATTCCTCCAAATCGTTCACTCTTTCTGCCATTGGGTGAGGACTTAACATCTTATCCCCAGTTTCCAAACTACCACTTTGTTTCTGATTACATCTTGAAGCTTTTTGTCTCAAATATTTCCTTTTACCTGAAATCTGTTTTATTAATTTACTAGGTAATTCATTTGCAATTGCCTTATTTATGTTCTTTTCATCTTTATACTTAGTCTCCAATAACTTCAATAAATTTATTTCCTCTTCTGTCCAGCAGCTGTTATGCTGTCCCCTTTCTGATATTTTCTCCTTGTTCAACTCACACTTTCTGTCCTTGTTCCTTACCACAGGATGCTGTGATAAACCTGTTTGAGTTTTAAAATCTTTCCCACATACAGCACAAAGTCCATCTGTTCTATCACTAGTTGTTCTTCCTTCCCCTTACACCACGCTAAGTGAATAGAAATTGGATTACTCTTATTATCAGATTTTCCATACAGACTACACACATACTTAACCACATACTTCTTATGATTTCTTGAAAGGTGTGTTTGTAAACTGGATAACATACCAAACACATTGTTACAAATAGGACAAGTCAAGGCATCACTAGGCAAATAAACATTGTCACAGCTCAAGTGGGGTGTCATCTGACACTGCCACCACTCTGGTTCCAGGCTCCTCTAAGAAGCTCCCAGGCATTTCAGACCTCCCTTTTAGCTGAATAATAGGCGTGAGGAACAGACAGAGTGAACACTGAAAATAATTTATTTTATAGGAGGTCAAACAAACAAGGTGCAGAATAATAACAGTAAGTGGGTGAAAAGAAAAGAAATCAAATCCCCTAATGTGTCTAAATATATACTGTCCCTAGCTCACTATCTCAAGTGGCCTTAGACTACTTACCCTTTCTTCAGGATGAGGGTCTCTTCCCCACAGCAGCCTCAGTCCCTTCTGGATCTGTTCCCTGGGAAGAAGAACAGCTTTCCCCCCTTGTACCAGTTCTTTTATTCCCCCACCCTCTTCTTCCCTATTGGTCAAAATCGGCACTAAAACTTCCCAAGGCCTTCTGTGGTTTGTAGGCCTAGCCTTCTCCCACTGCTAGCCAGGCTCCCTAGGCCTGCTAGGCCATGCTCACACAGCCCAGATCATGACAAACATAATACTCCTTTACAAGATCTTCAGTTCTCTCAACTACCTGGTATTCCTTAACAACCTCCTTGCAGCAGTCTTCCGCAATTGGAGAACAAGTAGCGCCCTCAACAACATCATCCACATTAGTATCTACATGTCCCTCCTCGCCAAGATCTTCCACAGTTGGAACTTTATCACTAACTACCTTTCTAGTTGTTCCATCCCCCAAATCTTCATTGATTATACTCACCCTTTGATCAACTGCACACACAGGATCACTCACATCCGGTAAATAATTGTCAAGTCTGGTTTCAGTTGCCTCTTGCAAAAGCACAGGTTCAATGGGACCAGTTGCCTGGATTCTTATTGATACTTTTTGGGCTGCCAGCTTACATAAGTCCAAATGTCTCCCTTCTGCACTGCCTGACCATGTCAGGGACAATGTGGTTCACCACATATAAAAGTTGCCGGACACACAAACTGCAAGCCACCATACCGATATGGTAGATAAGCTGCAACAGACAGCACTAGGTTAAAAGTTTAAAATTGGAGTAACAGAATCCACACTTGGCCAGAGGAAGATGACCTCTGTTACCGACAGAGCCGTGTGGAAGTGGTGGATCCAAATTATAGTGTTACTCTTGTAACCATGAGACTCATAGTTACTTCCTCCAGTAACATAGTTACTTAATGAAAGTCATCTGACTCACTCAAATCTCCTCACTCACTCTCCCCCTCTTCTTATCATGACTGGATATACCCACTAGAATGATTCTTTGAAAAACAGGATGCTTCAAACTCACTCTAAAATCAGATGCAGGCAAAACTGTGCATCCTCACAAGTGAGCAAAACGTCCCTTTGCTTACCTTTCCTGCCAATTTTTTTTAAAAAATGTGTTTTTTCCCTGAGCAGAATAACCACCCATTCAAGCTTTGTGACAAAGAACCGTTATTAATTTTTTTTAACTTATTTTCAGCACAAGTAACACAATGTAAATTCTAATATAAAAATCAAGACAGAACAGACAATTATATTATTATATCGTTTAAAACAAAGGTTAAAAGACAGCAGCATATAACCCAGCAGTTCCATATTCAGGAATTAATCCAGCATCAGAACCAAAAACAAATCCCCTATCTAAGGGGTACGGTAGGTTTACCCCTATTAAGTGTATCTAAGCATACTATTCCAATTGGAGTTATTGTTAATCTTTTGTTTCTCTAAATAAAAATTGTTATTGAAAAAAAAATCAGTGAACAGAAAGGTTTGATTCTCTCTCCTAAAAACCACAAGGGAAGGTACCAACCAAATCTCACAGGGAATGCATTGCACGATCTCAGTGCCAGCAGTGAAAATGCCCAGTCATACATTGCCACTCACCAAACTGTTAATGCAATGGGCACACAGAGGAGGGCTTTGCTAACTGACCTCTCCACCCATATTGGTTCATTAAGGAGAACAACTTAGAGCTTTAATGATCAAAACCAATACTTTGAACTGGGCCTAGAAACAAGCCAGTAAACAATAGAGTTGGATCAGAATTGGTATGAGTCTTAGAATATTCAGACTCTATCAGTATCCACGGATTGTTATGATCTAAGTGTAACATTTGCGCTATATGAAACAAGATAGACGCCTGGTAGTAAGAAGATAGGAGTGGAAAATCCAATCCACCCCGGCATGATGGTCTATGTAACACAATCCGATTCAGCCTCGATTTCTTACCACTCCAAAGGAATCGCGTCAGGAAGCTTTGCCAAGTATTAAAGTCCTTCTTTGTTATGAATATAGGAAGCGCCCTAAAAAGGAATAGGAATTCGGAAGGATGAAGCTTTTTCACTATATGAAGCCTGTCCGATAACAACGGATTCAGAGATTCCCATTTATTCAGTACAGTCTTAATGTTTGCAACTAAGGGTTGATAATTCTTTTTAAAAAGGTGCTTTGGATCCAGAGGTAGATGCACTCCCAGATGTCTCCAGCTATCTGTGACCCATTTATATGGATATACCAACTGCAACCGCGCCATAGTCGTCTGGTCTAACTGTATAGGATACAATTCTGATTTTGAAAAGTTGACCCGCAGTCCCGAGATATTCCCAAAAGATGACAACGTCTGTTGTATGACGTTCAAGGATTGCTCAGTATTTGATATATAGAGTGTCATGTCATCTGCATAAAGATTTATTTTGTGTACTGTCCCATTTATTTCTATTCCCTTAAAACACATGTTGCTTCTAAGCTCTTCAGCTAACGGTTCCATTGCAATAGCGAATATCAGGGGGGATAACAGACACCCTTGTCTCGTTCCTCTCGTCAGATGGAAGAAAGAAGAATCTCTGCCATTAACCCTAACTTTAGCTTTATTTTCCATGTATAGAGCTTGTAGCACTCTTAAAAAGTTTTCCCCAAACTCCATCTTCTTAAACAAATCTCTCATGTAAGTTGATTCTAATGAATCAAAGGCTTTCTCAAAGTCTATTGCTAAAATTGTCGAGATTTTTTGGACACAGCGGGCACGCAGACCAAAAGCTATAAATCACAATGCTTTCCTCGCGAATTCGCTTAAGATTTGGGACCAAAGAAGAAGACTCCTTTCCCCGGATATCTCAGTGCTATCGACATACATACAACAACACTGGTTTCCGCAGGGTATGGTTCCTGCTGCTTTTGATCGATGGAGGTTGGCGGGTTTAGGGCGTATCTGTGATCTGGTGATGAAAGACAAAATGCAAGATAAAATATTTTTTGATCAGAAGATGAATGGCCAGACCCCTTGGTACCAATACCTACAATTAAGAGACTTAATTGAGCAACTCGCGGATTCAGGACTTTTTCAAAGGGGAGTTACAGATTTGGAAAAGGTAATTTTGACGTCAGCAAGTTCGTCAAAAGGGGTGCTTTCCAGAATATACAAAATTTTGATAAAGGAAGATAGTGCATATAAACTAGCTTACCAAAACAGATGGGAAGAAGATCTTAACCTAACCCTTCAAGATTCAGATTGGGCGGGCATCTGGGCCTCTCCAGCGAATAAATCCTCCATGTACAACATTCATCTTCAGTTCTTCAAATTAACATCTCGTTGGTACCTAACTCCACTACAGTTGCACAAAATTAAACCTTCAATAAGCAACACTTGTTGGAAACAGTGCGGACAGATAGGGACTTACCTCCATTGCTGGTGGGGCGGTCAAGGAATTCGAACTTTTTGGAGAACCGTGGTGTCACAGATAAATGAGATTACTAGGCAAGCATTACCATGTACCCCGGAGGTGGTGTTGCTGAATCTGTGGGATGATGCGATGACAGGAGGCAGCAAAGACCTCATTGCAACGTTACTTGCCGCAGCCAGGTTGACAATTGCTGCGGCATGGAAATCCGCCTCTCAGCCCACTATTGCAGCTTGGCGAGAGAAAGTTTGGGACCAGTTTATAATGGCAAAAATAGCAGACTCCCTGAATAGAGCTAATAACTGTAATACACCAACTTATACCAAATTTGTTAGAGTCTGGGCCCCTGTGCTAGACTATATGGTAACAAATGATATACTCCCGGCTAAGCAGATCTATCATAAATGGTTGTATTTATAGGGGAAAGTGGGTAAATTTAAAATTTGTCAAACTCAAGGTATCCCGATGGTGCTGTATGGTGTCGGAATGTCATTAAATTGTAAGTAATAATTTTATGATGCTATATGTTGAAATGTAGAAGCAATAAGTTTTGTCTTATGTTACTCTTTTATAAAACCAAATAAAATTATTAAATAAGTTAAAAAAAATTGGTATGACTTAACCCTATGATTAGCTGGGTAGCCATATTTTGGATATTTTTGAGGCAGCTGTGCATACAGTGTGTTACAATAGCTCAGTCTGAAAGTTACCAGGACATGTGTGATGGGGAACCTGCATCCTTAAAGGTGATGTCATCATGGTCACAGTGTGATCCCTGATTGGCTGGGACATAAGAACATAAGAATATAAGAGACGCCAATGTTGGATCAAGCCAATAGCCCATCCAGTCCAACACTCTGTCACACAGTGGAGCAGGACTACCTATTGAGGGACAAGGAAATGGTACCAGATAAGCAGAATAGAGAGGAGATAAAGTGGCTGTAACCAGCCATGAAAAAGCAAAACAGTTACATTGGAGGTGCACTTCTCATTGTCCTGAAACCTTTTCCACTCTTAATTTTCACAAAGATTATTGGTGGTATCAGTCACTCCTTGGTTCCATTTTATTGCCATTGGCAGTGAGCTTTTAGCAGCTTCATGATGTATAGAAATTTAAGACAGCTTTTTCTACAGTGCTGACCCAGTGATTATGAAAGCCTTGCTGGCTCAGTTTCTGTTTCCCATGGGTGCACAGCCCTTGTCAGGGAAAAGAAGAGATTTTTAATCATAATTTTTGAATATGGCTCTTTTGCTACTGGTGCTTTGTACATGCAGCTATATATATTTTTCTTAGTATTTGTGAAGAAAGAGGAGCTGTTTACCACAATTCATCTTCCTTACCAGTTGCCCAAGCGCCCACTTTGCTTTGGCCTGCAGATGGGCCAAAATTGCTCAGAGATATTGCTCATCTATTGTGCATCATTTTTTCTCACTTACATGTAGCCCTTACTTCAGAAACTTACTCTCAATATTTGAATTGTAATTTCCCATGAATAAGGTAGTCCACAGTATGAATACTTTCCAGGTATTTGTTTCTTCAAACCGTGATATTTCTCCCCTTCCTACCACTTCTAAAACCCACTCAGGATTCTCATGTGCTGTCAACAATGTATCTATCCAAATTCCAGTCTACAGCAGTTTCCTAGGCAACCAGCACTTGGGCACACACAGAAAAAGCCTATAAACAGAATAAAGCAAAACACCTCGTAAGGTTTCACCCCTCCTCATTTTGAAAAACTTGGACATCTATAGAACATAAATGGCACGAAGAAAGAATGTCAGCACCGTTAATTTCTCATTAATTGTCGAACAGGCCTGTGAGAGAGATTTTCTTCAGAAACAATGGCAGTCGTCCGTCCCCCCCGTCCCCCGTTTCAGAAATTAGACCAAGGTTAGTTTTCATCAAAGTAATCAGACCCTGTGACATTGAGGGTCAGGATTTTGCCAGCATATAATTTTTTTCCAATTCAGGTCCTTCATTGGAGATACTTTGATCCATTGATGATACACACCAGATAGTTACCTGAGATCCATTTAACTGTACAAATCTATCCCTACCTATGAGATCTTAATGTTTTGTGTATCATTTATATCATTTATGGGATACATCTTTTTCAGTTTAATGAAAGGATACACAATTTTTTCAAATGGGCAATGTTGTCATGTTATGCTCCATGAATCTTGCATGTATCAAGTCACCCAATGAAACTGATGGACAGCTAAAATAACATTTTTAAAGAATCTATTTATTTATTTATTTAAGAAGACAGTGGGGGTACAAAAAAGAAAAGGGAAAAGGGGGAATGGGGCTATACAACATAATTGTGTTTGTTGAGGACAATCATGTAATACAAATTGTATAAGACAGAAAATATTTCCCATTATATACCTTTTGTTGTAATTTTTGAGGTATTGCCTATAATATACCATAGTTCTTATTTCTGTGGAAATACGATTTTATCCAACATTTTAAGTTTCAGACTTCATAGTTAATCTATTTTGACTGCATCATTAGTTTCATCATTACCACGTATTCAATATTACATATTTTCACCACATATTCATTAGAACCTTTAACCCAGGGGTGTCAAAACTATGGCCCACGAATAAGTGGCAAGAGGGAAAGAAATAGAGAGAACCACCCTTTCAGCTCCTGAGGAGAGCATGCACTTTGGGGGGGTCTCTTTTCTCCACCCCCTCATGAATAAAGTGAATGAGACCAAAAGCCACTCCTGTCTTTTCCCACACAAATCCCACCCCTCACTGCTTGGGTCTGCCTCCCCCTTGCCTTGCTACCGTGGGTGTGTGTGTAAAGCAAAGTTTGAGTCCAGTGGCACCTTATGACCAACAAAATTTTATTGAAGGTATGAGCTTTCCTGTGCCTTGCTACAGTGTGTATATGTGTGTGTTTTGTTGGGTTTGTTATGCTGCAGATCTCCCGGGTGCAACTGGGTTCCCCTCCCCCTCCTCTCCCTTTTCCTTGCTCTGGTAAATGTCAGGAAAGTCTTCCTTGACCTTCAGATAATTCTGAAGTAAATCATGAAGACTTAAAAAAAGAATTCCTCTGGAATTTCTCTAAATGCCAGGTCTATTAACAATAACATCTCTGTCCTGCAAGATTATCTTGCAGAGCAAAATGTAGACGTGACTTGTGTGACCAAGACATGGGTGAGGGAGAGTGGAACTGTTGCCCTAAACCAACTTGTTCCACCTGGGTTCTCAGTCCTCCACCAGTCTCAGACTAATGGGGAGGGGGTGATGTGGCATTGCTTATCCAAGAATCTTTTTTCCTTTAGGGCGCTCCCAACACCAAGAATCACTGACATTGTATGTGTTGGCCTGGCATGGGATGCTGAGGAGTTTGGCTATCTGAGTGGTGTATTGACTACCTAATGCACCAGCAGATACCCTACTTGTCCTGTTAAAGCTGGCCGTGATGGGTTATGAGGGGCACTAAGGGGGATTATCAACAAATCCCTTACGGAGGGACTGTTTCCTAGTGCCCTAAAGGAGGCAGTAGTACGCCCCCTCTTTAAAAAGGCATCACTCAACCTGGCAGAATTAGCCAGCTACTGGCCGGTATCCAACTTACCCTTTCTGGGTAAACTAATCGAGAAGGTGGTGGCAAATCGATTGCAGGGCTTTTTGAATCATGTCTCCATACTAGATCCCTTCCAGTCCAGCTTCCAACCAGGCCATGGATGGTTGTGGTCACCCTTATAGACAATCTCCAGAGGCATCTGGATCAAGGCGGTACGGTGGTGTTGATATTGTTAGACCTGTAGGTGACATTCAATATGGTCGACCATCAACTACTGGTCCACCGTTTTGCCGATACCGGGATACAGGGGATTGCCTTACAGTGGCTCTCCTAATTTCTTCAGGATCGGGGACAGAGGGTGGCAGCTGGGGAACAACTGTCCAGAAGGCACCCGCTATTGTGCGGAGTGCCCCAAGGTGCAGTGCTTTCCCCAATGCTGTTTAACATTTATATACGCCCCCTTGCCCAGATTGTCCAGAGACATGAGCTGGGTTGTCATCAATATGCTGATGATACCCAGCTCTATCGGTTATTGGATGGCCAGTCAGACTCTAGCCTGGGAGATCTGGATCTGGCATTGAAAGCTGTGGCTGGTTGGCTTAGGCTGAGCCGACTGAAATTGAATCCGACAAAGACAGAGGTCCTGTGCTTGAATCGGACCAGTCCAAGGTGGGGGATCCCACTCCCGACCTTTGATGGGGCGCTGTTGGTGCCAGCGCTGGAGGTTAGGAGTTTGGGAGTGCTCCTGGATACCTCCCTAATGATGGAGGCCCAGGTAGCAGCCACTGCAAAGTCAACCTTTTAACATCTACGACTGGTTAAGCAGTTGTTTCCCTTCCTTGAACGCAATGACCTAGCAACAGTGATCCACGCATTGGTCACCTCAAGATTGGATTATTGTAATGCTCTCTACATGGGGCTGCTGTTGTCCCAAATTCGGAAGCTGCAGTGACGAGGCTGTTATTGTGTCTTACTATGCGGGAACACATCCAACTTGCCCTAAAAACCCTGCACTGGCTGCCTATAGCATACCAGATACGGTTCAAGGTGCTGGTTCTTATTTCTAAAACCCTATATGGCCAGGGACCTGCTTACCTGAAGGACCACCTCTCCCCACATGTACCCCAGCGAGCACTAAGATTGGGTTCCCAAAATTGCCTGGTTCTTCCAGGGCCTAAAGAGGCCAGGTTGGCTACAATGAGGGCCAGGACTTTTTCGGTGGTGGCCCCTCACTGGTGGAACAAGCTCCCAGAGGACATCAGGGCCCTGTGGGACCTTTTACAGTTCCGCAGCACCTGTAAAATGGAGCTCTTCCGCCAGGCATTTAAGTAGGGTGCCACCTCGATTTTATGGCCCTGGCCCGATTACCAAC
>NW_015177033.1:652451-656246 GCF_001447785.1 Gekko japonicus | reverse complement strand
GTGAGGTAGGTGGAGCTGAGAGAACTCTTGACAGAAACTGCTCTTTTTCAAGAACAGCTGTGCCAGAGTTATGGCTTGCCCAAGGTCATCCAGCCAGGTGCAAGTGGAGGAGTGGGGAATCAAACCCGGTTCTCCCAGATTAGAGTCCGCGCACTTAACCACTACACCAAACTGGCTCAGAAGATCGCCATCTTTTAATGTAAGTTATGTCTATACAGTGTGATTTTATAGTGATAGTTTTATTTATTATGTTGTTAGCCGTCCTGAGCCATTGTGTAGCAGGGAGGGTGGGATATGTGTAAATAATAAATAAATAATAGATGCTGTATTGGGCCAGGCACTGGAATACCCCAGGCTGTTAGTCCTGGGAGATTTCAATGTCCATGTTGACAATGCAGCATCTTCCAAGGCCAGGGACCTAGTGTCATCTATGGAGGCTCTGGGACTCTCCCAGTTTGTACTGACTCCCACACATTAAGCAGGCCGTACACTGGGATGGGGATAAATGTGGATCTGGTGACTGCAGATGCAGTGCCATGGTCAGACCACTTCACCCTGAAGGTCTGTTTGGGGACACCAAATCCTCCCTGTTTAGGTGGTGAGCATATTTATCCTCACCCATGGAGCCAAATGGACCCTGCTCAGCTTAAGGATGCTCTGCAGGATTTGATGCCCCTGGCAGTTCATTAAATGTAGTGTTGGAGGACTGGCACTGCTGACTCTCTGAAGCCATCAACAGTCACAACCCCCCCCCCCAGTGCCCTCTCCACCCTTGTGCCAAAGCAGCCCCATAGTATACCCTGGAGCGGCAGAAGATGAAGCGAGAGCTGAGATGGCTAGAGTGAAGGTGATGGCGTACTCATGATGAAGCAGCAAGAACATCTTATAGGATGCCTATGGAAGTCTATGAGATGGCAGTGAAGACCACTAAGAAAGAGTTCTAAGTGACCTCCGTTGTTTCTGTGAGCTTGCGCCCAGCCCAATTGTTTAGGACTATTTGGTCATTAACTACCTTGCCACAAGGCAAACAAAACAGTAGGGAATTGGCTATTGGCTGTGAGGCATTTGTGAGCTTCTTTGCAGATAAATGCATGGTGCTCTTCCAGGACCTCCCATCCACAGTAGATACAATAAAGGAACTGGAAGCCCCTTGTCTGTCTTCGGGTGCAGTGCTGGACCACTTCGGCTGTCTGTCCCAGGAGGAGGTCAACAAGATTCTGGCAGAGTCCTTGACCTGTGCCCACTTTGGCTGGTTAAGGCCTGTAGGGATGGTACCCAGGTTCCCCTGGGAGAAATTATCAACTTGTCCCTTTCTTCCAGGACATTCCCAGTGGGACTGAAGGTGGCAGTGGCATGCCATCATTGGACCCTGCGGTCCTAGCCAACTATCGCCCAGTCTCAAATTTGCAGTTTCTGGGCAAGGTAGTTGAGAGGGCGGTGGCTGAGAAGTTTCAGGCCTTCTGGGATAATGCAGCCATCCTGGATCTATCCCAGTCCGGCTACCATACTAGCCATGGGATGGAGACGGTGTTGGTCACTCTCATGGATGACCTCCAGAGACACCTGGATCAGAGTTGGTTGGTGCTGCTGTTGCTTTTAGACTTAACGTCAGCATTTGACACAGTCGATTATGATCTTATGACCCACTGCCTCACCAATGTAGGAGTACAGGGGACTGCCTTACAGTGGTTTTCCTCCTTTCTCCATGGTCAGGGACAGAGGTGGTGCTTGGCGAGAGGGTCTCCCCGCGATACACATTGGAATCTGGAGTGCCACGGGGGTGATCCTCTTGCCAATGCTGTTTAACATCTACATGCGCCCCCTCACACTGTTGGTTTAGGGTTTGCACTGGGTTACCACTAGTATGCTGATTACACCCAGCTCTATCTGCTGTTGGATGGCCACCCGGACTCTGCCCCAGAGAGCTAGGACAGGGCGTTGGAGGCTGTGGCTGACTGGCTACAGCAGAGTCATCTGAAACAAAATCCAACAAAGATAGAGGTCTTGTACCTGAGCCAAGGGGGTACATTCAGAAATCAGGCTCCCAGCCCTGGATCATCATTGGTGCTGGCCCAGAAGGTGAGTCACCTAGGGGTGATTCTGGATGCCTCACTTTCTATGGAGACCCAGGTCAACTTAGCTACCAGGTTGGCCTTTTATCATCTTCAGCAGGTCAGGCAACTGGTTCCCTATCTTTCCCCCCAGGACTTGGCTACAGTGATCCATGCGAAGGTCACTTCCAGGCTTGATTACTGTTGGCAGGGGCTGCAAAATGGAGCTGTTCTGCCAGGCCTTTGGTTGAAGTGGCGGGCACCCAATTATTTGACCCTCCTTGCTGAAGCTTTTTAATCTATATACATATGAATAAAATCTTTACTGTTCCTTGATTCATAGCCTAGTTGCTTCCAGATATTTAGGGTTGTTGAACCTTTTGAATGTATTATAGTTTCTGTCTTCTTAATTATTTATTTGTTATACCTGTTTTTTATTATTTTGTAACTTTACTGTTGTGACCCGCCCTGAGTTAGCTTGCTGGGAGGGGGATATAAATCTAAATAAATACATACATAATCAGTTATTAGATCTACATTGAGTTTCCAGGATTTTTAGTTTTTGTTCTATGTTCTCCATCTGATGTATGTCGTTATCTTTTTAAATTCTTCATCACACATATATCTTCAGAGGCATTTTCTTTAATCCATATATTCCATATATTGCAGGACACAGTGGCTTTATTGACAGCAAGTTCTAGGACAGAAAATGTGGCTCAAATTCAGCCTTCAAGCACTCGAAGTACAGACTAAACTGACTTACTTGGGATGAAGCCTCAGTGAACAGGCTGTTTTGGGTTCCCTTTGGGGACAAAGGCAGGGTAAAAATGAAGTAAATAAATTTTTCCAACTAAACATGCTAGAATTAAAGAGCATGAAACAGCCATAACCATCAATGATGAACATCTCTGCCATACAGACCCTGCGGAACTGTATTAAGTCCCACAGCGCCCAGATGTTACTCCACCAAGTTAGGGCCAGGGCATTAAAAGCCCTGGCCCTGCTTGAGGACAGCCAGATGTCTCTCCAGTCAGGGACCACAAGTAAGTTCTTATCAGCGGAGCACAGTGCTCTTCAGGGGGTATATCAGGAGAGGTGGTCCTGAAGATACATGGGTCCCAGACCATTATGAGCCTTAAAGCACCAAAACCTTGAACCTGATCCAGTGCTCAACTGGTAACTAGTGCAGCTTGCACAACACAGGTTGAATATGTGCCATTTGTGGGGTCTCTGTAAGGACTCCTGCCACTGCATTCTGGACCAGCTGAAGTTTTCAGGTCAGTCTCAAGCGTAGGCCCATGTTGTTGTTGTTCAGTTGCACAGTTGAGTCCGACTCTTTGCGACCCCATGGACCAGATCACACCAGGCCTTCCGGTCTTCCGCCGTCCTCTGAAGTTTGCTCAACTTCATGTTCGTTGCATCTATGACACTGACTAACCATCCCAGGGGGTAGCAATTTTTTTCTGAGACTGAAATGACAGCCCCCAGAGTACAGTGATACCCTCTGGGAGTAGAGGAAGTGTTTTGGGACTGTGGGTTGAAGATGAGTTCTGGGACTGGAATGACAGGCCCCTGAATGGAATGACAGCCCCTGGGAACAGAACAGAGATGCACTTTGCATACAGCCACTGTGTGCACTATACCAGCGACTCAAACCAGATCAGCACCATGGCATAATGTGACAGAGAACACTATAAAACGCCACAAAAGTAAACACTGGGAAAGGGGGGATTTTAAAAACAAA
>NW_015177033.1:578342-652436 GCF_001447785.1 Gekko japonicus | reverse complement strand
CTCGAGGACTCAGCAGTAAGGGAGAGCCCGGGCAAGCATGCTTCCTACCTTTGTGCGCACGCGCAGGAAACCAGGAAAGCCAGACTCCACGTGCAGCCCGCAGAACTTAGGGCTGCTGGGAGCTGAGGGTGAGGCTTCCCTTCCAGGAGGAAGCAAGCCCCCGCCCTAACTTCCCTCCCTCCCTCCTTCCCGGTCCCAACCCAGCCACTGAGTTTCAGTTTGGGGTGGGGGGAGCAAGAGTGGCTGGAACCAGTTGCCTCTGGGGGAGGCTGAGCACCTTCCTGAAAATTTTTGGGGGAGGGCTGATGTCCCGCCCCCCCCCAAACTTTACGCCTATGCGGTGGAGCCCAGAGCGGTCGCGTGGACCAGGGGGGCTCCAAAGGGGGCAAGAAAGGATGGGGATAATCGGAAGTGTCCCGAGAATCACCCACAGCACCACGCCATTACCCGGAAATCTGAGGTGTTGTAGGTCTTCATAGAGCCGGTCCACTTCAGCCTCTTCTGTGTCAGTGGTTGGGGCATAGACTTGGATTACTGTGATGTTGAATGGTTTGTCTTGCATTTGGACCAAGATGATTTTGTCATTTTTGAGATTGTATCCCATTACTGCCTTTTTAACTCATTGTATCCCAGTACTGCCTTTTGCACTCTCTTGTTGACTATAAAGGCCACACCATTTTTTCTACAGGATTCTTGACCACAGTAGTAGATATAATGGTCTTCTGAGTTAAATTCGCCCATTCCCGTCCACTTTAGTTCACTGATTCCCAAGATGCTGGTGTTCAGACTTGCGTGTCCCCTCTAAGCTGAGTTAGCTAGCTCACAGTTTTTTAGCCTCTGGGCCACACATTTTTGTCTGAGCTCAGGAAAGATGGCTCCAGAGCAAACTGATTTATGCAGCAGCCAAATTGCTCGCTCACAAATTTAATGCCAGTCGCTCACAAAGTAGAATTTTTGCTCACGAGACTCCACAGCTCAGAGGGAACATTAGTCTTGCCATTTTTGGCCATGTCAAGCTTACCTTGATTAATAGATCTTACATTCCAGGTTCCTATGCAGTATTGTTCTTTGCAGCATCAGACTTTGCTTTCACCATCAGACACATCCACAGCTGAGCGTCCTTTTGGCTTTGGCCCAGCCGCTTCATTCTTTCTGGGATTACTTGTACTTTCCCTCTGCTCTTCCCCAGTAGCATATTGGACACCTTCCGACCTGAGGGGCTCATCTTCCGGCGTCATATCTTTTAGCCTTTTGATACTGTCCATGGGGTTTTCTTTGCAAAGATACTGGAGTGGGTTGCCATTTCCTTCTCCAGTGGATCATGCTTTGTCTGAGTTCTCTGCTGCGGCCTGTCCATCCTGGGTGGCCCTCCCCGGCATAGCCCACAGTCTCATTGAACCACACAAGCCCCCTCACCACGTCAAGGCAGTGATCCATTAGGGAGATTTGTGTTTAACAAATGATATTTTATGCTTCTCACTTTTCTTTTTGCCACTTTTCATTCTGTACCCCCCTTAAATATTAAAATAAAAGATTTTTTTTAAAAAAACAACAACCCATAAATATAACTGGGTGTGATCAGCATAATGATGGCACCACAGCCTGAAACTCTGAACCAGTTGGGCAAGGGGGTGCATATAGGTGTTAAACAACATCTGGGAGAGGATTGCTCCCTGAGGGACCTGGCACACTAAGGGGTGCCCAGGAGACACCCTCTCCCCTAGCATCACCCTCTGACCCCAACCTTGGAGAAATGAGGTAAGCCACTTGAAGACTACTCCACAAACTCCTGTGTTGGCAAGGCAGTGGGTCAAAATATCATGATCAACCATGTCAAACACTGCTGTGAGATCAAGCAGTAACAGCAGTTCTGACCTGCCTCAATCCAACTGTCTGTGGAGACCATCTGTGAGCATGACCAATGCTGTCTCTGTCCCATGACCGGGGTGGAAGCTGGACTGGAATGGATCCAGTGTCATCCAGGAAATTCTGGATGTGCTCTGTCACCAATCTCTTTCCCAAAACCAAAAGATTGAAAACTAGATGGTAATAGGATGGAACCATAGGGTACAAAGTTGGCCTATTTAAGAGAGGTATAACCGTAGCCTCTTTTAATCCCTCCGGATACCCCCAAATCCAGGGACAGATTGATAATGTCTACCAGAGGGCCCTGCATCCCCTTCACTAGCCACAAGGGACATGGGACTAAGAGGCATGTTGTCGGCCTAACAGCACCCAGAATCCTATCAACATCAGCCAGGAGAGTCAGCTAAAGCTGTCAAACATAGAATCCAAAGATGGCCAAGGGGGCTCCAGTTCACGTATTGTATCAATATTGGCCAGGGTTCACATATTGTATCAATATTGGCCAGGAGCTTGTGGCGGAGTGACAAGACTTTATCCAAATAAAAGTTTGCTTAAGCCCCACCTCTAATGGCTGGATTCCTAATATTTTGGGTTCTCTCAGCGAGAGAAGTTAGATCCAATTACCCTAAACAAGAAGAAGAGGAGGAGGAGGAGGAGGAGGAGGAGGAGGAGGAGATTGGATTTATACCCCGCCCTTCACTCCCCGAAGGAGTTGCAGAGCGGCTTACAATCCCTTTCCCTTCCCCTCCCCATAACAGATACCCTGTGAGGTAGGTGGGGCTGAGAGAGCTCTTTCGAGGATTGCCCTTGAGAGAACAGCTCTGAAATAACTTATGACTGACCCAAGGTCACACCAGCAGCTGTATGTTGAGGAGTGGGGAATCAAACCTGGTTCTCCCAGATTAGAGTCCTCGCTCTTAACCACTACAACAAACAATTGTGCTGGATGCGAGCTAGCGGGTGTGATGGAGGCTGTATACAATTCCTTTTTAACAGCCTTCATCACAACCTCAGAGGATTTCGTTAATGTCTTGTAACATATTCTTGCAGCTTCATCACAAGTACAGTTCCAAACTCACTCTAGTCATCTAAATTCCTATTTCACCACCCTGAGTTCCATAGTATACCAGGGGGGTAATATAGATCAGGAACATAGAGAACATCATGGAGCAATTTCATTGATGGCTTCAGAGAGACGGGAGTTCCAGTCCTCCATCAGCATATCTAATGAACCACCAGAAGGCATCAGATCCCGCAGAGCATTATGGAACCCAATTGTGTCCATTAGTCTCGGCAGGCAAGCATAAATCCACTTGCTGCCTAGATGGGGGGGGGGCTTGGACACCCAACTGGGTCTTCAGGACAAAATGGTCTGACCATGGCACTTCATCCTTAGCAATCAGATCCACATCAATCCCTGTGCCAGAGATCAAATCCTGCTTAAAGTGTAGGACCTGATAAATCTGGGAGAGTTCTAGTGCTGCCATGGAAGACGCTAGGCTGTGATGCCCAGGACTTCCATCCAGCTGTGATGCCCCATTCAACTCAGCCAGGTTGCCCGCAGAAGTCACCCAGTCAACTCCCCACTCAGGGTTAACCAGGCCCGACATGCCAGGGAGGGAGATGACACAAAACCCACAGTTAAGGGCGGGCAAAAATGCCCAGGCATTGTTCAGAGGCAAGAACCAGGCAGCTAAGCAAGCAGAGCTCACTAGAGCCAGACAATGCTGTCTGGGGCTGCCTGCGATTTCCTGAAGCCACCCAAAGCCACTGTCCAAAACAAAATAAAGCCAGCCCAGGAGCTGATGAAGTGCCAAAGGCCTTGTGAAAACCAGTGAAAACAGAGTCAGATGATGCTGTCTGAGGTCGCCCGAAATTGCCCAAAGCCATCCAAGGCCGCCTGGCATTGACCAACTCAACCCTCAATGGCTTCCCGTCCCACTGGTCCCTGTGGGTCTTCATGAGGCCCCCACAGACCTCTGCAGGGCCCGCATAAACCTCCTCAATGGTCTCAGAGGCCTCTCTCACTAGACTCTCCCTGGCAGTCCCGACCAACCTTCAGAGTGGGTCTTTGCAGGTCTTTCCAATAGTCCCCCAGCAGCTCCTGCAGGTGTTCCCAAGAGGTGAAAGGTCCTCCCTGCAGATCTTCTTAGGGGACACAGGTCTCCCAGGGGAGCTGCTACAGCCTCCAACTAGGCCCAAGAATCCCAGAGGGCCATGAAACTTGAGTCCACTGGTCTCACTGGCCCCACCTGGTAAGCCCTGGCTGCTGGCTATTGATTCCATACCATCATGCTTATTACAACAGATCATAGAATACTGATACTAATGTATGGAGTCAGACACGTCATGCATCTTCTGGGAGAAAAAGGCATCTGACTCCATGGGTTAGTATCAGTATTCTTTGATCTGTTGTAACAAGCATGACAGTGAGCCATTAACCTCCGAAGAAGATTTCTGAAACAGAAGATTTATGCCAAGCTATATACAACATTATATTGTAAACTATCAAGGACTGCTTAAAGGATGCTTTATACAACTATATTACATTGCAAGTTTTGAAAGTTGGCAAGGACTGCTTAAAGAAGCGGTAATCATTATTTGGAATCCAACAGATTTAACATGATTACATTATATTGCAAGCTGTAAAATTTGGCAAGGACTACTTAAAGGAATCACATGCATCATTTGGAATCCAACACACATGTATTATTTACAGCAACTCTAGAGACTATAGTCCGGGAATCATATTTTTCATAAAATATAAATAATTTGGCAAGAACTTTGTATATGATTTAGACACTTTGTATGGGATATTTATTATGTTGTATTTATTAAGTATTAATTTATGCACTATGTTGTGGTTATAGATTGTTTACATATTATTATATTAATAGATCATTATTAAATCTAGTCATTTATGGGTTATTAGTTATTCACACAGACTTTTTAATATCTTGGCTGTTGATTCCAGGCATGTGGGTAACCCTCTCCTGTAGTGATATTAGTGTGTTGTGGCAAATGATGTAACAGCAGATGTAATAGTCCCTCCAGATGAACAATCCCTCCAGGGGCCAAAAAAACTGATAAATAAAATGCAAAGATGCTAAAAACTGCTGTTAAAAATCTTACACATGGGAGCTACTATTCAGAGCTCCTGTCATGGTGACATCTTGGAAAAATATTATTTACCTAATACTTTAACTTTTGGTGCTGGTAGTGGTTCTTTGTACTACATAGACCTCTACCGTCTTGGACATGCTATTTTAAAAGGGGGAAGACAGTTGGCAAGTTGCTATTCCTCCACAAGGCAGTAAACGGTCCCCGTGGTGACCATGCGTGGGCAGCAGGAGACACAGAGGCAAGGCCTCAGAACTTGGAAGGGAAGCTGGGAGTCCTGACCCCCCCAGTGGGCAATTTCTACAAAGATCAGGCGGTGTTGGCAAGTTACCATAGAGAGTGAAAAATCTCTCCAGGTGTTGGGAAAACCTTGGAGGGCAGGGTGGAACAGGGCTTGCAGGCCACAGCAGGCCCGTTCCATCACAGTGCTGTCAAGCTGCAACAGCCTTATGGTGATATCAGCAAAGGGGCTTTCAAGGCAAGTGAGAAGCAGAGGTGGTTTGCCATTGTCTTCCTCTGCAGAACCTTCCTTGGTGGTTTCCTATCCGAAGCAGCCGGCTTGTACTAGGTTGTACTAGGAAACCTAGTACAAGCCGGCTGCTTCGTCAAGCTCCAGTAGCTATTAAGCTCCAGTAGCTTTTTGCTTATCAAGCCTTATACTCTTTTGACTGCCAACAGTAACTGTTTAGGAATTCCACTGATATCTTGGGGCTGTTGGCAGCTACTGACATTCTATTGTATTATCTTGCTATTGTAAACTCTTGGGGGAAATTTGTACACTTAATAGTTACTATCTAGTAAAAAGCAACTGTATTTAGCATACTACTCATGTTTTAGAGTGTATTATTGGATCTATATTGGCCCCAGTTTTGTTTTCTTGGTTGTGTGCTTACTGGGAGGTCTGTTTTGTTTGGATTTGGCTACCTTTCCCTCACAGCCAGACCCTTAGCCCTTTCAAATTAGTGTGATTTCATGGAAGTGATTTTGAGTTTCCAAAAGGGCCAGGGGTTAAAAAATTTGCCACCCCTCATGTCCATCTTTTTCCAACAGAATTTTGTGCTAAAGAAATCAAAGGCTTTTCCTTGTACAGAGCTAAACATTTTCACCCAATAATGGCTGCATATCAAACTACAATTTGTACAAACTGTACAAATGTACAAATGTACAGTTGCAGGGGCCACTTCAAACATTTTGTAACGTATAATATGTGCAATGATTTCCAGTCAGACACATCAGTTTGATATACAGTGACCCTTGGTACTGAAACAGGTTGCTGCTACTGATTTTAGTGGAGCAAGTTATGTGAGAAACTCCTCTCGACTTTCAGTTCTCTTCATAGTCATATATGTAATACCCTAGATCTAGATTTTTTTTTAAAATAGTGTAGTTTTAGGCATGGGTTCTCACTGATGTTAGTGACATTTTGTGGCGTATTAAACCAATCACAGGCTCAATTTTGCTGTAAGCCAGTTGTTCGCAAATAATTGGAATAAGTTAAATCATGAAATACTCCCGAGAGGCCAAAGTACCCAACCACTGCAAGATGACATTTTCTGAAAACAAGTCATTCCAGTACATCTCTGGATCCTTTTACTGTGTCGCTGGATCACCTAATCATGCCCAATAAAGGAGGTATTGAGAGGGGGGTGCCCATTGTGTCCAGGCATGCCAGTGCTTCTGGCTTAACTCCTTCCAGTCAGGAAGAATACACTGAACACTGCCTTATGCATCAGTACAGAGCAAGCAATTCTCTAAAGGCAGCTAATTCTTCCACACTTAACACAAACTCTTTCAAGTATATTTTCAGTTCACAAATAATGAAAGTTGCCTTGATTTTTAATTCACAAACAAGGTGCTTCAGCTCTCAGGAGTTCAGAAATCCTGTTCCAGTCAGCAGTCCTTCACACAGAAGGAACTAGAGTCCAATGTTAAGAGAAGGAAGATAAATTTATAAATCACAGAAGTGATGACATTGATTTTTTCCGTTAATTTCCTCAAATGTATAAAATTATTTGCTAAATAACCTCTATCATTTCTGTTAAGAATTCCAGCACTTTATTGGTTAATGACAAGAAGGCTTATATGTAAATAGCTGTAGGATTGTAGTCTCTGGTGGTTTCAATAGCTAATAATTTCAGTGGAGTGAGCCAAGCTGGTTGACTTTAAAAAGTGAAACACCTTCATATGGCATTCGTGTGCCTGCAAATTAAGCACCTATTTTTGAAAATGTAATGTGCATCTCCTGGGAAATTATTATTCATCTCTATCTCTCAGAATGAACCCTATATGCCACCTTGTGGCAATGTTTGGGAAATTCTGTCTTGGATCACATGTACAGGGCTGCTATTATTTTATAGTTCTGATGAATTTCTGTTACACTGGGCTTGCTCAAGCAAATTTGCATTTGCACTGGGCTTTTACTGTAATAAAGACAAAAAAAAGATGAAGTTTGTTGAATACTTTACACTTCCAGATCTAAAAATCTTTCCTGATTTGGAAGCAACTTTCATTGAACTAAGACTTATTGTTAAGTAAATGTGGAAAGATATTGGACAAGACTTTACTTTCTCTTGCAAGGGAAGACTGTTTTTACTTTGTTTGTGGGTGGCTGTGAAAAGGAATAAATTCACTTTGCACATGTGCATAATCCCTCACTTGTTTGTATGGTGGCAATGATAACTGTGAGACTGTTTCTCCATCATGAGTTCCTGATCCTGGATTGTGGTGTGTGTGTTTTTTCTGCTGTTCATATGAAATCTACCTTCTTGATCTTGAGATGGAGAGAAATATGTTTTGTAATCAAAGTTGCCCTTGTGCAGTATACAAATGCCCCTGACAAAAGCTCTGTGCCTTAACTCTTTGCATGGCTTGCATTCAACAAGTTCAGTTTATCCCAGCATACATGACCTGATGTGCGAAATAACCACACCTCTTGGAGTTCAGCTGGAACAGAGCCTTTTTTTGAAAGAAAAAAGGTATTGTAACTCTAGCCACATCTCTACTGCAGGCTCTACATTTATCTTACAATAAATAAGATAACAGGACTGATGACTTCTGATCCCCATGGCTATAAAATTTACAGTGGTAATAATAATTTCCTCCAAATATGACTTAACGTATAATGGCCGAAACAAAACCAAAATCCTCGACAGCTATAAGTGTGTGATTGTAGATGCATTAGTTTAATAATCAAGTGATCCAAATTACTGAACAAATAATACTTTTGAGCAATGGATTGAGAAAACTAGGAAACCTGTTGAGTCCCCTTTCAAGAATGCAGGGTGAGATTTAAAATCAGTGTTATTTTCAAGTCACTGCTCAAGTGCTAGACCTGAATGAAAGCCCCGTTAAAGAGGATTAAACTGCAAACTTAAAATTAAACCTGAATAACTGGTTCAGCCACACTCATGCAGGAGAATTCCCCTCTGCGTGCTGTATGTCACCACTGTATAATAAATCATTTGTAGTGCATAAGGTATCTTTTCAGATATGTTATACAGGTGCTAGGATTTAATACTCCTTGTTACTTTGAATGATATTTTCATTCCTTTTCCTCCTCTCTCAGGGGTATCGTTACTATTTTTCTGACAGCGTATCATGTTTGTCTCAGACAATAACTGGCAAATGATGTTGCCCATAATAGCCTTAATGGAGCTGTCAATTATACACGCATTACTGAATTTAGGTTATTGTGAAAATGCATTTTCTCAAATCAACCAAGGTCATCTTTGACTACTTCCCTCCAAGCATTTTGTTCAAAACTAAATGTTGAATAGCACTTTAAAATGGGAAATTACATCATAGCCATTCTTTCTATGGGCCAAACAAGCCTGACCTGGATAGCCCAGGCAAGTCCAGTCCCATCAGATCTCAGAAGCTAAGCAGGCCTGACCCACCTCCGAGGAACAGCAGGGCCAGGACACAGAGGCAGGCTAAATTAGCAAGCCATGTCCAAGCCCCACTAGGGGTCACCAGAAGTCAACCATGACTTCCAGGTGCGCGCACGCGCGCACACACACACACACAAAGAAATAATGCTATGGCAACTATGTGGGCCAAACTAGGCAAGACAGGTATCCTCAAGTTCGTGCTGGGGACACACTGCCATTTTAAAGAGTGAGTTTCCACCCAGGAGTTCCTTGAAACTGCATTTCAGGAACCCACTTCATTTTTATTTATTTATTGAGATTTCTAGCCTGCCCTACCCCGCAAGCAGGCTCAGGGCAGTTTACAACATCATAAAACCAGTAAAACCATCTCATTAAACATCAGTACAATTAAAATTAAAACATCAATTCATGGAAAATAACTCTGAATACCAATTTAAAATACCAAGTGATTCATTTGAGTCCACTGTATGCTGAGCTTATGCTGGGGGGGGGGGGGGGAGAGAATGGAGGATCACACTATTTGAGTCCAACAGTCATTCCTGGCACCCATGATGTAAATAGTGCCATGGAGCAGTTGAAACAGAGAAGGCCAATGTTATTTGACATCCACCACCTCAACCAAAGGCCTGGCAGAACAGCTCCATTTACAGGCCCTGTGGAACTGCAACAGTTCCTGCAGGGCCCTGATCTCCATTCAGGAGTGTGTTCCACCAGGCTGGGGCCAGGGATGAAAAAGCCCTGACCCTGGTTGAGGCTAGGCAGACATCTTTTGGACCAGGGACTACTAGATGGTGCTGGTCTGAACAGCGCAAGGCTCTTCAGGGCACATATGAGGAGAGTTCTTGTCAAGACCACCATAGTGAGGAGGGAATCTGCTTCTCCCATGCCATTTTTCCTACCAAAAACAGTACTGGGGGCATATGGGTGAATAATACCCCCCAGGGCCAATTCAGATGGGGAAAATCCAGGGGAAGAACAAGATACTCCCCTCCCCTGTACCACAGTGATCCCGACCCAAATTGGCCTCTTATGATGCAATTTAAAAGGAGTTCCTGAATGGGAACTTACTGTCTAAAATGGCAGCAGCATCCTTGGGGCAAACTCAAAGACATCCATCCAGTCATTTGCCTCAATTTTCTTTTCTTTTTCTTTTGAAAGAAGATATTCTCTATATTGTTTCATCTTTGCATACAACCAAGGAATAAACTGCTTGAAATGAGCAGTCAAAGACTATAATATAGGATCCCCAACATGGTGCTCAATTATGCCTTTTGTGGGGCCTGCCAAGTATTTTTAGAAAATGTGGGGAGCCAGGTGGGGCATTTGCCCAACAAGGCTTCTGATGGGCCATTGGAGATTTGACTGGCTGTGCATATTTTTCTGCACTGTGTGACTGAACGTAAACTATGAGAGCCATTTTATGGCTGGCTTTGCCTACTGTGGCAACCATTTTGTGGCAGCCATTTTGTTGTTGCACCCATTACCCTGTGTCAAAATTCTAAAGGTGCCCACAGGCTCAAAAAGGTTGGGGACTCATGCTGTAAGATGTATTCTGATTCATTGTTCTGCCATCTCTACCTCATCTCAGCATACTACGGATATGCTATTGGAAGTTTATTAATCAAGATCCAGTGTGGTGAAAGTGAGGACCAGGGTAACCTCATTAAATTTTTTACCACAAATGTGTTCAATGGTCAAACTAACTGTGTTCAAAGAAGTTGATCAGAATGCTGAACAGCGACAGATGCCTGCTGAAATTTTTTTTTAACAGTTTCTGTACTGGGTTTTTGCAAAACTGTACATGCTACCAGTTCAAATACTGTGGCAGCCATTGGCAACACTAAGGACCACTTAGGTGAACACTGAAGAGTAGGATTTTATTTATAAATGCAACATTTATTTACGGCTCATTTATGTGATTTGTGAATTATTTAATTGTCTGTTTAAATGATTGCTTGTGGAGTGAAGCAGTTATGGAGCAAGAATACATATCAGAGTAAATCAGTCCCTGTGTCAGGCCGGTCACATGAGAGCAGCCCCTACACATGAAGAACCTAGACCATGAGCCCAGGAGGAAAAGGGGGGAACTTTTAGTTTGTTGTACACACAACTCCTAGCTTGCCGCAATAAATCTATGATGAGGAAGGTTTGGAAAGGAGACAAGCACTTAACCAGCAAGTAACTTTATTACCCCAACCAAGTTACAGATTAGAAAATGAGAAATCAGTATGAAAAAAATGATAGAAACCAATAAAAAATATTAAGTTTGTAAAATCTCAATGCGAGTCTGTGTTCTTTTAGTTAAATACCCAATTAAAGTTATATTTTACTCCAAATTGTGTTTCTCTTTTTAAATTTATTTTTTCCCTAAAAAACTACAAGAAAATAGGGAAAGGGGACTACAAACTACAGGAGAAAGTAAAGAAAAACCACTAAAACCCCAAGGGGTGGTGGTCATATAATGGTTACAATACAAAGCTTATAATAAAAATAAAGAGATATTTGGTTACATTAAATGTGATCATTAAATCTGCTTATATGCTTCAAGTCCAGGACTTCTGACTTCTTACAGAACAATACAAAAGAATGCTTATATATTAATGACAAAAGAAACAGACCAGAAAAAATTAGCATCAAATGATATTCTTGCTTAGGGGCCACCACCCCACGTTCCCAGTCCAAGTCTTCTCCAGTAAGTGTTTCATCATCACTTCCCTTATGACTCTCCTCGTCTTTTTCTCCTGTTAGTCCAAGTTGTTGCTGCAAGAATGCACTAGCTTTCGTAACAGAGTCAATTTTTTCCTTCTTGTCTTTAAATTTAAAAAGTATCCCTTCAGGTATAATCCATTTGTAGGGGATATTATTCTTTTGTAAAAACAGAGCTAAATCTCTGTATTTTTTCCTCTTCCTTCTTATTTCAAAGGAAATATCTTTCAAAATTCTTATCTCCTTGCAGTCAATTTTAGGGTAGTTCCATTTGTTGCCTTTAATATCTGGTCTCTCACTTGTCTTCTGGAGAATCTAACCACCACCTCGCCGGGCAGATTATGTTTCTTTATAAATTCTGAGTATTATCTATAGATCACATCCATCTCACTTTGAAGAACATCCGCTTTTAAATCTGCAACCGGTCCCAGGGCATCAATCATGATCTGCTTTAGATTCTCCCCTTTAGTCTCAAGAAGTCCCTGAAATCTCAGAATAAAGCTTGCCTTTTCCATTTGCAGCTGTAAAAGCTGGGCTTCATCCAAGTTTCTCTTCTTTTCCATCTCCTGCATTTTTTAAAAGCTTTTTAGTGCTGACATCCATTTCCTTAAGGTGTTTGCTCTGTTTTTAAAATATTCTCACTTAGTTGCTGTTGCTGTGCAGCAAAAATTTTTTTGAGCGTCTTCATTTGCTCCAGCAGGGGTCACAAAGCATCTGTTAGCATCTTAGAGAAGTCTATGGTTACATTCGGTCACGTGACCACACTCGCTGGACTGGCACTTCCTGAAGAAGGCTTAGGTTTCGGATCCTTATCTTTCTCCTTCTTTTTCAGCGACATCTTTGTGGATGTTTACATTCAAAGTAAAGTTGCCAAAAGTCTCTAAAGCCTGCAAATCACCTAAAAGTCTCTTGTAAGTTTTTAAATATAGCCTTTTTTTTGCTTTTAGTTCCAACCCCCCTTCTGTTTTAAGTCCATTTTTATTTTCATGGGGGGGTTCCCGCCCCCCCGGCTTGATTTAAGAGGGACTTTCAGCCAGTTCTCTGGTGTTTGCTTCAACCAAACTCAGTTTTAATGTCGATCAAGTAGATCATGCTGTTTATCATATAAAGTGCATGGCCTCCACACACTTGTCCCGGTGTGCGTTTCTGAGTCCAGTACTGGAACACAGTGGTGAGACCGCCGGGCATTGGAACACCTCATTCCATCGGCAGCGTGCTGGTGGAGAGGCGATCCTTCGCAAGGGTTCTGAGGGGGGCATATGATCACATCCCCTCTCCATCCACCAGTTCATGAGAGCTCCTGAGCTGCGCGTCCGCCATTAGAGCGCCAAAACCGGAAGCCCTCCAGATTGTGTTTCTCCAACTAGCAAACAAACCCAGAGAGAGAAGATAGGCAATAGAATTGGGACTAGAAGGTGCAGCAGAATAAACGGGATTGGAATTTAGGGCAGAAAGGAGGGAGTCCCTGACCCTGGTGCGATGGGGAAGGGCTGGCAGACAGTAAGCTAAGAGAAGAGCTGTGGGGAAAAGGGATGTTGAGGGCTAGTTTCAGGAAGGAAACTTGGAACATGTTAAGCACTTCAAATATCTGGGTATCTATTTCCAATGTAATGCTACTTAGACCTACCATCGCAGAATGGCTATTAATGTAGCTAAAGTTAGTACTGCAGCAATTTCTCACTTTTTTTTTCTGTTCGAGGTAACCAGTATGTGCCAGCTGCACTTAAAGCCTTCAATGCTAAAACTGGAGCTCAGTTACTGTATGGAGTACCTCTCTGGATTGACGCAATGGACATTTCAGTTGAACGTGTCCACTCTACCTTTCTGTGAAAGATCATGGGGGTACCCATGTGTATTCCATATGCCGCTTTATGTTTAGAGTGTGGTCAGAATTTGTTGGCTACTAAGGCATGGATCCACACTATTAAATTTTGGTTATGACTCCATTTCAACTCTGACCCCTTCAGTTATACATACCAACTACTTTTTGAATCTGTTAATTCCAGCTGGCTAGCTTACATCCAAGCCAAAATAAGTTCCGTGAATTTATCTCCAGAATCCTTATTTATGCTTTCTAAGTGAGGCCTTTTTAAAGATAAAATCTAGTTTATTGGGATCAGAGCTACAAACTATTTATAGCTTGGCTAACAGAACCTGTTCTCCCTTAAATTTGGGGATTGTTCTTAATGCAAACCTTCCAGCAGTATACCTCTATCAGCTCATAGCTCCACATTTGCGTAGAGTCATATCCTTGGCTAGATTTAATGTTCGTCCTACAGCTATCTTATCTGGTAGATTCCAAGGGATTCCCTATCCTAGCAGGTATTGTCCTTGTATGAAGGACTGTGTTGAAACTGTTGCCCATGTTCTCCTCCAGTGCCCTCTCTATCTGGCGTCCCGTTGGGATCTTCTATATCCCATACTAGCCCAATTTTTAGAGACCCCTGATGATTTTAAGCTCCTTTTCTTGCTTTATAATCCGAATACAGAAATAACTGAAATAGTAGCAAAGTTTCTTTGCAGTGCCATGGTCTCACGGCAGATAAGTGATACTATGAATTAGTTTTTTTATGATGCTACTCTTATTATGATGTTACTCTGCAATTCTAATTTTACTATGCACGATTTTTTATTTAGATTACTGTATCTTCATTTATATACCAATAAAAGGCTTTGGATGGATGGATACACAGAAGCAAATCATGGTGAACGAATGCCTTTGAACATGAGCAGAATGTTTTTGCATAATCCCTAAGCTACTAAACAGCCACTCACATATGGGGATCCAGGCTCCTGTGTTAGCACTGTGATCTTTTCATTTGATAAAGGGAGCAATGTCAACACACTGAATCAGCATTAGAAAGGCCAATCAAAGCCTAGCCTAGCAAGACACAAAAACAGAAGATTTTGTTTTGGAATGTTATTGCAGAAGCAGTAACTGTGAGTAATAAACTTCTGAAAGTTGTTTCAGACATAGATTAACTAATCAGCAAGTGAACACAGAAAGGATAAACGGTTGGGTGTGGGGGATGAGGAGAAAGAGGAGATGGCTACCAGAATCCTGCAAGAGAATCTGCAACAGATGTGGCAAATCCCGATATCTAATCAGGCCCTGTCTTAAAAACCAGTCAAGTATTAGGGACGCACAAGGTAATGCTTTTCTGGC
The DNA here is from genome assembly GCF_001447785.1 of Gekko japonicus. Lineage (NCBI taxonomy): Eukaryota > Metazoa > Chordata > Lepidosauria > Squamata > Gekkonidae > Gekko > Gekko japonicus. Next base: position 637,688 of record NW_015177033.1, on the reverse strand, counting down.
GGAACAGTAAATCCCAGCAGAACATATTGTCCATATTTACCACAAAATGCAGAACATAAAGAGTGACGCAACTGGCAATAATGAAGGCACATTTGCCTATGGAATTATAACAATAATAGTGATAACATTTTATCCCTGTCCTGTTTTACGCAGATGATGCTGTCATTTTGTCTCAAACCAGGGTTGGTCTGCAAAGGGCCTTGCCATCTTTCTCCAGTTACTGTTCCCAAGAAAGCATGGTGATTAATTATCTGAAATCTAAGATCTCAGCTTTTACCAAGACCAGGAAGTGGAACCCGCTTCAATGGCTCCAATATTGAGCAGATTAAGGCCTTCTTCTATTTGGGGATCCTCTTCTCAGCAGATTTATCTTGGATGCCCCAACTCAGAACAGTGTTCAACAAAGTGAAACCATGTGTAAACACTGTAAATAGATTTTTCCATAGTAAGGGGGGGGAGTATATTCCTGGAGCTGTGCAAGCCTTCGACTTGAAAGTGGTCTCCCGTATTCTTTATGGCTCAGCTCTCTGATACTATTGATCGACCTCTGGCCCAGTTTTCAAGAAAAATACTGAGTATCCCCTGTTGTGTATCAAATGTTGTATTATGGGCAGAATTTGGACAAATATCCCTGGGAGCAAAAGCATGCCTTCAAACTGAGACTAAAATTGTTCTGTGCTGAAGATAGCTTGCTAGCTGCACTGAAATGGGATATGCACAAATTGATTTGAATGTAAGCCCTGGATGAGAAAATGACGTTAGTTGGCTAATCATATTTCTGATATGGGCAAACCCAAAGCATTTTCTTTGATCAAAAAGTGTGTCATAGAAACTGATTACAGCAGGGTGATCTTAAGAGCCTGACAAGTTTGCTCACCCATGTTTTGGTCTGTTCTTCCCCCAAAATCTTTACCTCTCTGTATGTACTATCTTACTAACTGCATGATACTGCAGAGCTTTCTTATTTGCAAGATTGAATATTACACCCTCAATGGCTCTACAGGGGAGATTTCTGAATAGGCCTTATTCTAATTTGCCTTTGTGGCCATAATAGCATTGACGCATCTTTTTATGTTTTGCTTAAATGCAGTTTTTTTGAGAATATAAGGGATCATTATATTAAACCTCTAATTGATCAACCATCCCCTTACAGCCTGGAAACTTTGGCTCCTCTGCTTAGTGGTAAGGATTCTAAAATCAATCTGGCAATAGCAATAGGAAGATTCGTTTTAGTCCTTTTAGCCCTTGTGTCCAAAAAATGAGGAATGAGAATCTTCCGCTGCTCAAGATTTGTTAATCAATGAGCCTCTAAGGGAATAAAAGGGAAGTGATAACCCTGAAATAGCATTTTAAAGCATTCAAGGTGCTTCATGTGCACTGTCTCAGTAATCTCTACTATGTGTAAAGTCAGTTGGTATAATGATCTGAATACTCTGTACAGAAGTCTGCAGCTGAGAGACAGGGATACCTAGAGAGTTCATAGGTAAAGCGAGATTTGAATAGAGTACTTCCTGGCTCATAGCTCTTTCAAGTGACATGGAGAAACATCAGTTGTTTGTTTGTTTGTTTGGGTTTTTTTTGGCCAGATCATATGTTCTAGACTTTCAGGTCATTGCAAGGGTTGATTTTTTTAAAAGTGTTTTTCAAAGATCAGGGCTCTGCGGGACCTAGGACAGTTCCGCAGAGCCTGCAAGACGGAGCTCTTCCGCCAGGCTTTTGAATAGGAGCCGCCGCCACCACCAGTATACCATCAGTGTAATAGCACATTATCGACGCCCTGGAGGACATCTGGACATGGGCATGGACTATCAAAGCCCTAAATATTCTTTTTCACATCATGGGCAAGACTGGGACGTCTAGAAGACCACCATCTTGTTTTTAGAGAGCTCTGCTTTAGATTGGTTATAAATTATGATGTAATTTTAATATTTATATCGTTTTTACTGTTTTATTGTTTTATCAACTATATGTTGTTAGCCGCCCTGAGCCTCCGGGGAGGGCAGGATATAAATGCAATAAATAAATAAATAAATAAATAAAGATGTGCCCATGGTTTCAGTGCTCAATGTCCTGTAATGGAGAAAGGCCCTTTTCTCCTGGAGAAAAGTTTCAGTTAGGAAAGGCAGAACCAGAAATGCACCCATAGCTCAGGGCAGTCATTCCATACTTAATGAACAGAAATGGGGGAAGCAAGGATAGCAATGAGACAAATCCTAAGCAGGTCTGCTCAGAATTCTATGCAGTCCTATTCAATGAGGAAAGTGTTTGTAAGATTGTACTGCAAATGTTGTCAGAAGACACCACCACGCTTTCTCACTGTTACTTTCAGTTGCTGAATGGGGTTGCCATAATAAGGGTCAGTGTAAGCAATGAGAGAGGGAAGGCAGCATGATAAAGCCCAGTCTTTTCAGACCTTGGAAACTAAGCAGGGTCAGTACTTGGAAGGGAGACCTCCAAGGAAGACTGTGCAGAGGAAAGCCATGGCAAACCACCTCTGCCTTGAAAACCCTATGGGGTCATCACAAATCAGCTGTGACTTGATAGCACTTTACACACACACACACACACACACACATGGGGATTTCTTGAGCACTGCATGATCTTTTGAGAAATGTTGGAGCCTGTGCAACTCCAAGTCCTACTCTCCTTAACTGCACAACAAGGTTGCATAATGGGATCTGTAGACCACATACTGATTACTCTGTTTTATCTGTTCACACTGGGCCTATAATTGGTGTATGACTGGCTTCCTATAATAGAAAGCTCCAGGAAGCCTCAACACCGTACGACAATGTGAGACACAGGCAAAAAAATAAATGCAATATGAGTGGAAGCAAATATTCATTTATAATGTCTCAAGCTGAAACATTCCCAGGGAAAAGATACCTGAAGTGCAACCACAGTGGATTAAGTTTAGGAATGTTTTATGTGTTCCATATTTTTGTACTAGATAAACAGTAGGAAGTGAATGTGCAAACTGAAAGTACACATGCTCAGTGACATTCTTAAATTGTCCTCCAAACTCTTCCACATGGATGACAGGCTATAAAGAGAAGCCATCCTTTCCTTGGGAAGGGGAGCTATGGGGACTATGAACTGAGGCAACTTACTGATACTACTGAGAAGTCTCTGTACTGCTACTTGGCATCATTCTTTCTCCATCAAACAAAAATAGAATGGTGGTGGGAAGCTGTGCTCATTGTCAGATTTAGCATAACGATTATGTCACATAGCCAATTAGACTTGACTACCTGATGACATGTCAAACCCAGTTCAGAAGAGAGCAAAGAGCATTGTCTGACTCTGATTTGGCTTCATGACATACCATGTTGCTATTCAGAATGGCTGTGGTATGACTTTTGAAGTCAAAACAAAGTGAGAATATTGTTTTCTGTCATCACTTTGGCACTGTGTTATGTTTTTCAAATGGAAGGGCAAATGGCCCCAACTAGCACAGTTGCCACCAATACCAGCACCTCAAACACACAGCCAGGGTGGGGGGGGGGGGAGAAAGCAAGAGAGCTTTTTTTTAATTAACTTTTTACTGGTTTTTCAAACAGTACAATTGTAAACAGTAGTGCACATAAATTCACCAAAAATGAACATTACAAAGAATACATGAAATTTGAAGAAGTATTGTAAACAAACAACCATGAGAGTTTTCATTAAAACTTTCAATCCTGAAATTTTCCCTATTATGCAGAAAAGGTGAACTGTAAAACATTCAGCTCAACCTTACATAAAGTATAACTTTGGTTGCAAAATACAGGGAAGATGGAACTTGATCTCTTCTTCCTAGTTGCTGCCTGACAAAATTGGTCAGCAAAAAGCCACAGCAAAAAGCCACAAGGCTGCCATCTCCATGTAGGGCCTGAGGATCTCCCAGAATTACTAGACAGCAGAGATCAGTTCCTGTGGAGAAAATGGATGCCTTAGAGGGTGGACTTTATGACATCACACCCCAATGAGGTCCCTGTCCTCCCCAGGCTCCACCCCCAAAACTCCAGGTGTTTCCCCACCTGGATCTGGAAACTCAGAAACCTGTTTCCAAGAGCAATGTTTAATATATGAAACAACCCTTTGATGCACTTGAGAAAGTGCAGCAGTAATGAGTTGCACATTCTTCTCTTACAACTTTATGTAGAATAGTGTTTTCAGGGTGGCCAGGAGCAGTATAGCCAGGAGAACATGTAGCCAGGATAACATGCAGCTAGGAAACATGTGGGCGAAGCAGGGCTGCAACATCACTGGCACCTTGCAAGCTGGCTTTCCCAAAACAGCCTAATGAGCCTTATGAACAAAACTCCTCTTCCAAAATTAGATCATAGAGGAAGCGTGATTGATTCTGCAAGTTCAGTTGTTGCACATTTACACTGAACATTCATTTCTGAATAGGTAGGCTGAGAACTTCATCATTAATGCCCCCTGGTGTTTCATTAGATGAGCTTGTGGAGAGTTGGCATAGCTGGTTCTGTGATGCCATCAATGAAATCACTCCCCGGCGCCCTCTCTGCCCTTTTACCGAACTGGCTCCATGGTATACTCGAGAGCTACGGAGAATGAAATGAGAGCTGAGACAACTAGAGGGAGTGTGGCGGAATGCTCGTGACAAAGCTTCAAGAACATCTTATAGAACTCTTACAAAAGCCTATGAGATGGCAGTGAAGGTTGCTAAGAAAACTTTTTACACAATCTCCGTTGCGTCTGCTAGCTGTTGCCTGGCCTAATTGTTCAGAACATTTCGATCAGAACAATTCAATCCTTAACTTCTTTGCCTCAAGGTGAACCAAACAAAAAGGAATTGGCTATAGGCTGTGAGGTATTCGCAAGCTTTTTTCAGATAAAGTCTTGTCGCTCCACCAGGACCTCCTGGCTACAATTGATACAATGATGGAACTGGAAGTCCTTGTCCATCTTCAGGTCTTGTTTTGGACCATTTAAGTTAGCTCTCCCAGGAAGCAGTTGACAAGATCCTGGCAGCTGTGAAGCCCACCACCTGCCTCCTTGATCCGTGCCCTTCCTGGCTGGTTAAGACCTCTCTGGAGAGCATTTGGACCACCCTGGGAGATATTATCAAGCTATAATTAGAGACTTTCCTGGCTGGTCTAAAAGAGGCAGTGATGCGCCCTCTCTTGAAGAAGCTGTCATTGGACCCTAAGGTCCTTACCAACTATCGCCCAGTTTCAAACTTACCATTCCTGGGCAAGGTGGTAGGGAGAGCAGTGGTGGAGCAACTCCATGCCTTCTTGAATGATGCTACTATCCTGTACCCATTCCAATCTGTCTTTTGCCTTGGTCATGGGATGAAGACTGTGCTGGTCACCCTCATGGATGACCTCCGGAGACATCTGGCTCAAGGCACTGCTGTTTTTCTTGTTCTAATGGCAGTGTTTGACACGGTCGATTATGATCTTCTGACCCACCACCTTGCTGATGTTGGGATACGGGGGACAGCCTTGCATTGGCTCCCCTCCTTCCTTTATGGTTGGGGACAGAGGGTGGTGCTCAGGGAGGAGCTGTCCCAGTGGCACCCATTTGGATGTGGTGTGCTCCAGGGGGCTATCCTCACCCCGATGTTGTTTATCATCTATATGCGCCCCCTCACCCAGTTGGTATGGTATGGGTTGTTATCTGTACACTGATTATACCCAGCTCTATCTGTTGATGGATGGCCAGCTGGACTCTGCCCCAGAGGTGTTAGTCAGGGCACTACAGGCCATGATGGATTGGCTTAAACAGTGCTGACTGAAACTCAGTCCAATGAAGATGGAGGTCCTGTGCCTGGGTCATGGGGATTTGGGATTGGGAATCCAGCACCCAACCTTCGACGGGGTGCCTTTGGTGCGGGTGCCAAGGGTGAAGAATCTAGTGGTTATCTTGGATTCCTCCCTTTCTATGGAGGCCCAGGTTGCCTCCATTGCTAGATCAGCCTTCTATCATCGTCAGCTGGTCAAGCAGCTGGTTCCCTAACTCGCTTCCCAGGACCTAGCTACAGTGATCCAAGCAATGGTCACTTCCAGGCTTCATTATTATAATTCGCTCTATGCAGGGCTGCCCCTGATCATGACTTGGAAACTGCAGCTAGTGCGGAATGTGGCAGCATGCATCCTGATGGCAATGCCTGTGCAGGCACACATTCAGCCAGTGCTCTGCCAACTCCACTGGCTGTCTATAGAGTATTGGATCCAGTTCAAGGTTCTAGTGCTGACTTTCAAAGTCCTATGTGGCCAGGGACCTGCATATCTCAAGGACCATCTCTCCCCATATGTGCCCCACAGAGCTCTGTGGTCATCTGATCCACATATTCTGGTTGTCCCTGGCCTGAAGGATGTCCAGCTAGCCTCAACTAGGGCCAGGACCTTTTCAGCCCTGGCCCCAGCCTGGTGGAACAAGCTCCCATCTGAGATCAGGGCCCTGCAGGATTGGTCACAATTCTGCAGGGCCTGCAAAACTGAGCTGTTCTGCCAGGCTTTTAGTTGAGGCAGCGGGCGTCCAAATTCCCATTCTTGGCCTCCCCTGCTGACAGTCCTAACCTAGTAGTTAGTGGCTTGATACCGCAGAACACTGCCCAGAAGGTTTACAACCGAGTGTCACTACCAAGGCAACTTTTACCCTGCTTTTTATATGACATTTTGAACTTTTTAAATCTTAAATTTTTAAATTTGATTGTTGAATTTTATGTGTTGTTTTACTATCACAATAATCTATGTGACCTTGTAAGCCACCCTGAGCCCGCTTAGGGCAGAATATAAATAAAACAAACAAACCTGTTTGCCTTCGATGAATTCTCTTGACAATACATGAAGTGGGATCCTGCATCGATGTTCCCTTGTGAAGTTTGACTGAAGTGCAGCTCTGTGCCAAAGAGCTTTGTGATCGTACAGCAGCCTCTTACTGCTGTTTTTGCCCAGTTTGAGAGCTTAACCATCTTATGTAGCAGAGAAGAGGCAGTACTACCCAGGGTTGCAAAATACAGGGATGACTTGTATAAAGCACACCATTGTGTGCCCTTCAACCTCTCTTTGCAAATGTACTGTCAGACATCTTTTAAGTGGAGAGAATGCATGTCTTGCTTTTTGCACTTGAACAGTCAACAGCATTTTATTCAAGAAGTGATGGGCAGATCACAAGATCAGATTTTTGAGTTGAGACTTATGTGTCTTTTTAAAATTTGGAAGAGATAACAGTGCCAGACAGGTAGCAGAGAGCAGCAGCAGCCAAAAAGTCTAGTGAGAAAACAGTTATGATTGTGCAAATGGACACAGCCAAATTCATTTGCATACAGCTTGCCAATTGATTTGGTTCTGCTTGTGACTGGTTAGTAAAAAGCAAACTGATGGGTATTAGCCTGTAATACAGCTATTGCACTGAAAAAGGAGGAGATTCTTGTGGGTGCAGGTCCAACCTAATAGCTAGAGCAGGGGATGGGGGGACTTATCAGGAGTGGGAGGCCCAGGTGAAGTCACCAGCAACATGGCTACATCACTTCTTGTATGCACTGGAAGTGACATCATCCCACTATGACATCACAGCACTGCTCTGGTATCTGGGCAAAAACAGCTTCTACCATAGAGTTTTTGCCCAAATAATGGAGCATTTCCTGGACATCTCTTGCATGACGACATCACTTCCTGTGTGAGCCAGAAATGACATCACCATCTGGTCCTTCATCTTTCTTCTGGTAAGTTCCTCCAGTGGCCAGGTGATTGACAGCATTGGGGGGGGTCTGGTGGCGGGGACCTCTGCGTCCACAGGGGACCAGCAACCCTACACATAGCCTAGTCCTGGGAGTCCTGCCTCTTCTGTAATGTCCTTGGAACTGATTAATAGGGATGAACTGGTATGACCATGTTCATTTCCTTTTGAGGCCGCATGTCATCATCATCACTTTCAGCCAATCTCATTTTATTGCTTTTTGTTAGTTACTCTTCTGTTTCTTTTACCTCATTTTTATGCCATTTATACATATATGCAAGGGAGAATCAAAATCCAAAATGACCCAGCAAGCTTTCAAAATTCAGTCCTATGTGTAACAATCATCTTCTTCCTCCTGCCATCACTATACCATCACCGTACCACCACCACTCAGTGGAGTGGGTGTCATCGGGGAACGGGACAGCCCTGGGAGGAAGGACGGATCGTTGTACCACCTGGAGTCTATCATGTCGCTCTGGGACCACTTTGTCATGTGTGACCCCATCTGTTGTTATTTGTGACATCCAGAGCACTTGTATTTTATAGGAATGATCGTTTTATTGCTTGTTTTATTCTGTTCCTACCTGTGGAATTTTGGCATATGTGCCCATCTGTTAGCCACCCTGAGCCCATCTGGGGAGGGCGGGGTATAAATTTAACAATAAATAAATAAATAAATAAGTCTCTGCCTTTGCCTTTATGGCATTCAGACTTCATATGGGTATTTTTTCTGGACCCGAGGTTTGTTGGAATTTCAGACAACTTACTCCCAAATCACCTTTGTCTTTTCCTCCTTAGGTCCATGGAAGGAGCAAAAGCAGGCAAAGAGAAGTAGCAAAAGGGGAAAGTGAACAAGAATCCTACATCTAGGAAGGAAATGGTGAAGAGTGAAATGGAAAGAAGCAAGACAAAAGAAGATGGTGCACAGTCAGGATGATCTAGGCACTTCTATGCCGTATAGATGACAGTGGAAAACCCCATTATGCAATCAGCTTGTAGAGAATCTGCATGGCCTTCCGAGTGTTTCATTTTCACTTGGATGAGATTCCTGGGCAATCCTGCATTGAGACAGGTCTCCTTCAGTTCTGCATAGACCACTTTCACACAAAACCACAAACTACGCTGAACATGAAAAGGAAATTTTATTAAACATGTCTACAGAACATGAGTTGGAAGTTTCATTTAAAAGCACAGGGGAATGTTAAGACAAGTGGTCAAAATAGAATGGTACTACCGAATTATAATTAGTTCATTTTTGGCCACTAAAAGACAGAACAGAATCTCGTAGTGCACCAGTGTTTCAGTTCTTCCTGCTCAGCAGGTCGAGCAGTAATCAATCTATGCCCCAGGGAAACATGGGCAGAATAGTTCTGGCAATGTTAAATGATAATTGTAATAGTTAATAAATAGTTCACTTGGTGCAGGCAGTTATGTCTATGAAGGAAAACCTAATTGTGTACACAGTTTCTACATGTGTTACAGCCCCACAGTAGGAATCTACACCAAAATATTTATTAGAAGGAATTTGGTCCGTACTACATCACGTTTTCCATAGGGTAAAAAATAAAGTCCATCTATAGACATTTAGCACCAGACTGACTGACACAGCCTGGCTAAAACCTGCAAAATGTCTATAAGAAAAAATGGATGGCTTAGATTTCTTGCTTACTTCATTAGAGTAATTACGAGCAAACTGTACAAGTACATGCAACATACAACCTGGCCTATGTAGAACATACATTATTAAATAATCTCTTGTTTCTTTTTCCTTTTTTTTCTTTTTTACAAAACGTGCATGCAGCTTTGAACAGTTCCAAGTCATGCTGCTCTATTTTGTGAGATCACAAAATTATTGGCCCATAAAAGGAGGGATAACTTCTCAATGCACCTGCACATTCTGCAGTTTTTAGCACATTTACAGAAAAACACAAGGGTGATTCCAAGGCCAAGAAAGAACCAAATTGAAACAAAATGCAAGTTGTTTTTTTACTGCACCCTTGCCCGCCCACCCCCCTTAAGACTACTTTTTGTTAAAAAAAACTCAAGCTTTGTGCTTGCATCAGTTTCAAAGAAATGTAAACTGAAATCTGATTTAAAAACATTAGTAAGTGCAGATTATTTCAACTGGGATTTCCAGTGAAAAACTGAACAACTCATACCATGCTCTAACCAGGGCAGACAAATGTGTCAAAAGTGACACGTTATCAGAGAAGCCTGGGTACAGCTGAAAGTGTCAGATGCTCAACTCCATTCCTGGTCAATATTTGGAAAGTCAGTTGCACATTTAAATACAAGAAGACAATGACTTTTCTCTTCAGGTCTGGTAAAACAATCATATTATAAATATCTTTTCCAATGTCCAAGTGAAAACCAAAATCAAGTCTCCTGCATTAGTTGTAGCTGCAAATCTCCCTCATGCAAAATATTCATAAAACATAAGAAATTATGATGGACAATGCAAATATATATTAATTTTTTACATTGAATAATGATGAAAAACGCTAATAAAAAGAATACATTAAATTACATGATGGTCATTTATTCTGGCTTTCCACACTTGTTAGGAGAATCAGAACTGAGGAGCCATGAACATATTGTTGGCATACCATATGGCATATCTGGCAAGTGAACACTTTTGGAGATGCTTACAGGGATGTACTTCAGCCCTTTTTGGTTCGACTTAGAAAAAGAAAGAAAGGGTCTCTGTTAGCATCATGAAGACTTTTACCAAACTGGCAGAATAACACGGCAAAAACAAGTGGAAGCAACATGTATGGGAACACTAGGAAGTTAACACTGTTTGTGGTCTCTGTAAACAAAACAAAAAATAAAAACAAAACCCAAAAGGGAACAGTGGGCATTTCCAGTTTCATCGAAAAGTCCCTTCCTCGTTACAGTTATAAGCATCAGGGACTTTTTGCCAGATGGATTGTATTTGATATACTGTTTTGTTCGGTCAACTGAAGCCACCTATTAACAAACTCAGACATATTTTTGGATAAACTACTACAGGTAAAATTGAAATGATTGTCTTTTTCAAAAAAAAAATGCTCCTCATTGTTGTAAATAGCTTCCCCCCCCCCGTTGTTCTCCTCGGTGACAAGGGCTTTTTTAGAGAGCACCTGCTGTTTTGTTTATACTAAGATCGAATGCAGGGAGGCCCAGTAGAACTTTCCAGAGATGACTGGGAAGCCCTGCGAGTCAGAGGAGTCAACGTTGGATCAACCAGGGAGGATGGTGGAAATAATTTATACCAGCCTATTACAACGCTGGATAAATCAAGTTCTTCCAGCAGGATCTGTGCAACTCCCATGAAGCATTTGTGATCCATCCGGCCATAGTCTCCCCAAACTATCACCTGCAAAGACAGAAGAGACAGAATCAAAGCGTGTTCAACAAATATATTGGTCTGAGCTCCCAACTTCTGAGCAGTAGAAAGGTCATGGGATAGCACTACTGAGTTTAGTTATTTTGTAGAACATATACAAATGTGTACCCTAACCTTGATGGTCCATGCTAGCCTGATCTTGTCAGCTCTTGGAAGCTAAGCAGGGTTGGCCCTGGCTCATACTTAAATGGGAGATCACTGAGAAGTCCAGGGTTGCTACGCAGAAACAGGCAATGGCTGACTATCTCTTTTCTTCTTTTGCCTTTACTAGATACATTATTTTGTATGTGTGTAGAGTGCTGTCAAGTTGCAGCTGACTTATGCTGACCCCGGCAAGGGGCTTTCAAGGCAAATGAGAAGCAGAGGTGGTTTGCCATTTGCCTTCCCCTGCAGAGTCTTCCTTAGTGGTCTTCCTTTCAAGTACCAACCCTACTTAGCTTCTGGGATCTGTCAACATAGGGCTTTACCATGCTGCCTTCCCTCACAGAAATATTATTACTAGATGTAAATTATCATGAAAGAATTGTAAATTGCTCCTGAAGAACTACGCTTAAGATTGGAGTGTTACGTCGGCTCTGTTCATACGAGCCCATTTGGGCCGGGAGCGGACGGAACGGGGGCGGAGCAAATGGCCGCGATCCCACCTCAACATCTGGGGAGCATGCCGTCTCCGTCCCTGATCCGGCCCAAATGGCGATACCCCGCTGCAAAAACGAACCACCAATCTAGGTGGTTGCAACCGTCTGGAGCGCCCCAAGCCGGCCGTGGGATCGGTGGCGCGTCCTTGCACCGCCGCATCCCGGCCCCCGGCCATACTGCGCATGCTCGGGCATGCACAGTTCGGCAGCCTCCCCCTCCCATCGGGCTCGTCCTCCCCGGCGTCTGCTCTTGCCGGGGAGAAGAGGCGCCGCGGCCAGGGGATCCGTGGGATCCCGCCACAGCGTCTCAACGTTGGAGCGGCTCTATTTAGCCGCGCTTTGCCTCGTGGTTTACCTGCCGTGTGGCAGGCACCATCGAAATGTTGTTATGTCCTTGTTTGGGAAGGTTTCAATGTCAATAATAAATCTCCCCCTTGGAATAGGTTCTTTCTTTATTGCTTTTTAAACCATTTTAAACCAAAGTACCAACACTGCTTCTCATTTTAGTTCCATCCTAATGTATTATAAATAGGGAAGAACAAGCAGTGGACCTGCAAGGACTTGTGGGAGGATTAACATTTTCCCCAGCATTCGCCTCCCTCGCTATTCCTTCTTTCCATCCCCTGGCAATCTCCATGGCCTTTTCCTTCTCTTCATCCTATCCACAAGCCAACCTACCTATAGCACCTGCTCCTTCACCAGCCATCACCTTTTCCTCCTTGCCTCCTTCTGGCAGCCTTTCCAAAGGAAAAGTCTGGCCAAGCTGCAACAGTTATGTGGAGGTTCCCAATATCAAATTGTGTGATGGCTGCTGAGTCAGGCTGTGGCTGCTGGACCTGGAGAGTCCTCCTCCATCAAGGAACATGATGGAGATAAAGAGGGGACCCTTTCCAGAGCTGTTTTGGCTTCAAAATCCTGCTTCTTCCCAGTGCTTTTCTTTACAGGTTTGGAAGTCTTAGTAAAATTGTTGTGGTTGCCTAGCAACTTCCAAAAATGGAAACTGAGAGCTCAGTGGACAATCTTTTCTTAAAGCTATAGGTGTTGTTTCTATTATTTGGGGGAGTTTTAATCCCCCAAACCCTGACCTTAGTAGCCCAGGCTAGCCTGATCTCATTAGATCTCAGAAGCTAAGCAGGGTTGGCTCTGGTCAGTATTTGAATGGGAGACCACCAAAGAATACCAGGGTAACTACGCAGAGGCACACAATGGCAAACTACCTCTGAATGTCTCTTGCCTTGAAAACCCTATGAGATTATCATAAAGCAGCTGCAACTTGACAGCAAATTTTTTTTATTTTTTTTTAGATTTCAGATTTTGGGACTTCCTTCAGGTCTGTAGAGAAACCCCCCTCCCATCTGCCCTAGGTCCATTTTGTGGATTTATTGATCCACACTCTATGGCCTGGTTCAGAACTAGATATACGATGATAAATTTCCAGTGCACCAAATTAGTGTAATCTTAAATTCCCTGTTTCTTGATAGAGAGTACTATACCAAATTTGATAGAATCTAGCCCTGGTTGTTGCTAAGCCAACTGGCTGAAGAAATACACTAATATTTTTTAATATAAATAGGTATGATTAGGATTAGTTATATTCCTATACTTTAGCAGTCCTTATACTGGCTGAATCAGAGGCTGAAACAATATGAAATAATTACTGACCTGAAGGACTTTACCATGCGGACTTTCATCAAAAATTAAAGTCTGTTGGTATAAAGGATCAAGGGTTTTCCTCGCAATCCTTGTTTTTTTCTTCGCTACGCAAGCCCCATTTTCCAACAGATACACTTTGACATACGGAGCTGTAAAATGTAAGGTCTTTTTTAAGTCTTAAGGGCTAAGTTATTGAGACCTTTCTTTTCAAGGTATCTATAAATTATAGAGAAAAACCGAGAACCAAAAACTACCAAAATTATGTGTTTAAATAGTTAGCATCTGTCATAAAACTATCTGCCATATTTTCACAAAGCTCCATGCATTTGACAATCTCAACTTGTTTTATTTGCATGATGATATGAATGGGTGGTATGTAAATGTAAACAGTAGAATTTTCTGCAGAACATACATGATGCATTTGAAAATAGTTGTTTTCATTATGATTGTGGTTCTGCGTATAAGGTTTTGAGCTCCTGTCACTTTTCCATGTGACAATGTTTTCTTATGGCAGCCCATGTGCTATTGCAGCTGCTGATGTAGCATAGTGGCAATGGCACTTCCAGATAACAGGATTTCCCTGCATTTTTGCTGCCTCAGTCCCCACAGCAGCCATTCCCTCCTCATTGGGGAGGCTTTTCCTGACGTTTTGTGTATGCTGGTAATTGATGCACTAGTATACCATTATAGTGATATGTGAATTAATGGTTTTAATATCCTCAAAAAGCACCCTAGTGGGAGGTGTTTTCCTTAGCCTCTTGGATTCTATGGTCATTTGCTGCCGGAGCTCACCAGAGCAAAGCTCCGGTAGTGAGGAAGCCAGGGGGTGGGCACATGTAGCAAGCCCTGCCCCTGCTCTCAGCAGCCCTCCCCTCAGTCGAGCCGAGGAGAAAGAAGAAGGAAGGTAAGTTGCAGTTCCCCCCGCCTTTCCAGGCCTGGGAAACCCCCCTGCCATCCTCTCCCCCAGTTTTCCAGGCCCATGCTAAGCTAAGCGCAACCCCCCCACACCTTAAGCTAAAACAGATTGCCACCAGCAAAGAAACTGTCTGGGACTGCAACTGTGGATCCAAACTGCTCCTGACCCGGGGTGATGGAGTGCTGAAACCACAATCAAGATTACAGGCAAGCTTCAAGATTCTGGTATTGCTTATTATAAATGGGACTTGTATCTACTCTGTCATGCAACTTGGTTTCCAAAGTTGCCAAATGCCTTCTCGCTTCTGGTTTCTACAGGATCATTTTCTCTTGGGTGAGGCATACGGTACTGCAGAACTTTCTCGGTGAGGGCAGATCTGCATGTCCCCCCCCCCATAGCTAGCAATCCAAAAGAGTCCAGAGGCACCTTTAAGACCAAGGCTTATTTAGGTAAAAGCTCTCCCTCCTCTGTGAGGGCAGAACTGCATGCCCCCCCCAATAGCTAGCAATTCAAAAGAGTCCAGTGGCACCTTTAAGACCAAGGCTTATTCAGGTGCAAGCTCTCCCTCCTCTGTGAGGACAGATCTGCATGTTTCTCCCCCTTCCATAGCTAGCAATTCAAAAGAATTGCTGCAGTCTCTCCTCCATGACTGGTAGCTTTTTGCTCATGCAGTCCCATCCCTCTGGTCATACCTTTTTGGGAGTAATATAGGACTGCTGTGAGTAGGGGAAGGCAAGGAAAGATCTACCACTATGAGTGCAATCCATTAATGCAACCATAGGATGCTATCCGCAGTGCCATATCACAGAGAGCATCTGAATAGGATTTTCATATAGATTATTTTTTAATTATATAAAGAACAAAATTGAAATATGACACAACGTGTAAATACAAAAGCCTGCTTGAAAGTCTCTAGTCCTTCTTGGTTATTTAAATCTTTCAGGAAGGAGGGTTGACTGACAGGGTCCAAGAAGTTGTTAATGCCTCCTTGAGAGGAAGTGGTTGCCCCAGTTTTGAAACAGACTATGGTGCATGCACTAGGAATGTGCATTCGGCTACATCCGAGCTGAAAAAATACCTGAAAAATACCTTATCAGGATTTTTTGGGTATTTTCTCAGCCAAATACAAATAAGAGTCTATTTTTGGCTATCCAATATAGCTGTTCATGACTAATCCCAAAAATATTTGGGATTATTCAGGAATGCTGGATAGCCATAGTTAAAGGGCATTTACAGGGTTTGTAATCCCTTTAATAGGAGCTGCGGTGGCTCAAGTGGTTAAGACGCTGAACTGCAGGCTGTGGAAGGTCAGTAGTTCAGCAGTTCAAGACCCAAGTTGCCGCATGACGGAGTGACTTCACGTCTCTAGTTCCAGCTCCTGCCAACCTAGCAGTTCGAAAGCAAGAAATTGCAAGTAGATAAATAGGTACCACTTTGGTGGGAAGGTAACAGCATTCCATGTGCCTTGGTGTTTAGTCATGCTGGCCACATGACCACAGAAACGTCTTCGGACAGTGCTGGCTCTTCGGCTTTGAAACGGAGATGAGGACCGCAACCCTAGAGTCGGACTCGACTAGCTTTCGAGCAAGGGAACCTTTACCTTTACCTTAATCCCTTTAAACACCTTTGCCTTTGGAGTTAACTCACAGCTTGAAGAACATGTTTAAAGGGACTGAAAGCCCTTTAAATGCCTTTGGAGTTAACTCACAACTTGCAGAAGGTGTTTAAAGAGACCATGATCCTGTTAAATGCCTTCCCGCCATTGGAAACAATGGATGAGAGGGCACCTTCTTTGGGGCTCTCTTGAGGATAGAGAAAAACAGCCTCAAAAAACAGCCCCCCAGACTCCCAGATACCCCTGGCTGAATTCCCCATTATACTCTACAATGACTATTGTACTCTATGGGGACCACTATAGGGTATAATGGAGCTGAAAAAATTAAGGATTACCCCAAACCCCCGAATCTGAATACCATACCAGTATTGGGATTCAGGAATATCAGGAAATACCAATATTTTTTCAGGTCCAATACACCCAAACCCACCCACCCCTTCCTTTTTTTTTTGTACACTCCTAGAATGCACTATTAAAGAAGCCTACCTTGGACCCAGGTGATCTCAATAACTATAAATTAGTCTCAAACATTCCATTCTTGAGCAATGTGATTGAATTGGCTGTGGCTGGGCAGTTTCAAATATTCCTGTATGAAGTGGATTGTTTGGATCCCTTCCAATCTGGTGTTGGGTCTGGGGTTTGGGGACTGAAACAGCTTTGGTCACCCAGGTGGATGACTGCACTGGGAGTTGGACAGAGGGACAGCAACTCCATTGATTCTTTTGCATCTCTCAGCAGCTTTTGCTACCATTGAATGTGGCATCCTTCTGTATCACCTTTCCAGGCTGGGGAGGCACTGTTTTGAAGTATTTGTAGTCCTAAATGAAGGATAGGTTTTAGACGTTGGTGCTAGGGGATTGCTGTTCACCCCCTTGTCCTTCAGCCTGTGGAGTCCCGCAGGCTCCAATTTAGCCCTCATCCTTTTTAACAACTACATGGAACAGCTAAGTGAGGTTGTCCAGAAATTTAGGCTGGGTTGTCACCGATTTGTGGATGACAATCAGCTCAATCTCATGGTCCCAGTTGATCCCAGGGTTGCACTCCTCTTGAAGAAACATGGGGGTGTTCATGGACCCAGGCCTGCTGCTAGATAAGCAGGTGGCAACTATGGCCAGGAGTGCCTTTTATTTATTTTATTTATTTATTCCAATTTATATTCTGCTTTCCCCACAAACGGGCTCAATAAGTTCTAAAATACAAAAATACAATATTACAGAATCATTAAAAACAGTTTAAAATAACATAGATTAAGACAGGACACACTATTTATCTCTGTACACAGTTTCCAACCTGGCACCATTGGGTCTCTGAGATCGTCTTAATCTGGGTCACATAGAGGTGGCAAGCTTCAACTTCAGCAGGGGAGGCCAGTTTTTATTGGAGGTCCGCCACCTCAGCCAAAGGCATGGAGAAACCGCTCTGTTTTACAGGCCCTTTGGAATGGTAGCATGTCCCACAGAGTCCTGATGGGAGCATGTTCCACTAGGCTGGGGCCAGGGCAGAAAAAGCCCTAGGTGTCCAGGTGTCTCTGGAGGTCATCTGTGAGGGCAACTAGCACTGTCTCCATCCCATGGCCAGGACAGAAACTGGAATAGGTTAAGGATGGATGTGTAATCCAGGAAAGCCTGGAGTTGTTCAGATGCTGCTCTCTCAACTACCTTACCCAGAAACAGGAGATTTGAAACTGGGCAGTAGTTGGCTGGGACCACAGAATTCAATGTTGATTTCTTCAAGCGTGGATGAACCACTGCCTCTTTTAGTCCCACTGGGAATGTCCCTGAAGAAAGGGACACATTTGATAATTTCTCCCAGGGAACCAGTGTGGCCTTCCCTGAGCAGAAAAGATCTGGCCACTATGGTGCATACACTGGGTACATCTAGATTAGATTACTATGGTGCACTTTACATGGGGTTGCCCTTGAAAAATGTTCAGAAATTTCAACTGGTGCACAATGCTGCAGCCAGGATATTGACTGGAGTGGGTTGTAGGAACCATATTGCTCCAGTCCTGGCCCATCTACACAGGGTCCCAATCTGTTTCTGAGCAAAATTCAGGGTGCTGGAATTGCCCTTTAAAGGCCTATATGCATGGGACCAGCATACCTGAAGGACTGCTTACTCTATTATGAATCTACCTGACCACTAGGCCCTGCTTTGGGTGCCCTTTAAGATTAGGTGGGTGGCTGTTGAGGAGAGGACCACCTTGGTTGTGGCACCAAAACTCAGTCACTGTCTCCCCAACAAGACTTGCCTGTTTCCGTTGCCAGATGTTTTTCTTCTTATGGTATTTCCTCAATGATCCCTCCTTCCTGCTTTGTTTTTAATTGTTGTTTTTATATTTTGTATTTCAGCTTGGTTTAAATTATTTTAATTATATGTTTTTGTTTTGTTTTAATACTTTTAAAAACATATTTTTATTATGTATGTTTTTAATTTGTTAGGTGCCTTGGTGATCCTGATGAGAGCAGAAAGGAAAAATATAAATTGTGTAAACAAATAAATAAATAAATAAATGGGAAGTGGAGATTAATAATCAATACAATATATCTATTGACAGCTATTGGTAAGGACAGCAATGGTTTTGCATATTTAAAACATTATTACATCATTTCAGAGAGACTGGGAGGCAAAATTTGAGTTGAATCCAGATGAATCGTCAAAATAATAACAGATCTGACCTGAGAAATGCATTATCCTCTGTTCTGGATGGGGTTGTACTCCCCTTAAATGAGCATGTTCATAGTTTGGGGGTGCTCCTGTATCCAGGCCTCATGGTGGATAAACAGGTGGCAATGGTGCCCAGGGCTGCCTTTGAGCAACTTCAGCTGGTGAGCCAGCTGTGGCCCTTCCTGAACAGAAAAGATTTTGCCACTGTGGTGCATGCCCTGAAAATATCTAGACTACTGAAATGCACTGTATGTGGGGCTGCCCTTGAAGACTGTCCAGAAGCTAGAGTTGGTACAAAATGCTGCAGCCAGAGCGTTGACTGGAGTGGGTCATAGGGACCATATCACTCCAGTTTTTTCCCACCTATACTGGCTTCCAATTTGCTTCTGGATTCAATTAAGGTGCTAGTATTGACCTTTAAAGGCCTGTATCACCCGGCACCAACATACCGTAAGGACTGCCTTCTCCCATATGAATCTACTTGCTCACTCTGATCATCCTTGGAGACCCGCTTTGGTTGCCCCTGTCATCTGACGGTAGACAGGTACTCACGTGAGAAAGGGGCTTCTCTGTCACAGCACCAAAATTTGGAACTCCCTCCCCAGGGAGATTTGTCTGTCTCCCTCTATTGATGTCTTTTGCCAGCAGGTGAAGACTTGTTTTTGTTTTGACTGGCCGACAACAACCTGCAGTAATGGTTTTTGGCCCTCATTCTAGTGTTCTTTGTTTATGTATTTTTAATTGAATTTTATATTTTAACTGTATTTTAATTGTTTAAATGGTTTAATGTTTATATGTTCTCTGTGATGTGGACCCTGACTGGGTGGAAAGGTAGTGTAAAATGTAGTAGTAGTAGTAGTAGTAGTAGTAGTAGTAGTAGTAATAATAATAATAATAATAATAATAGAAAACTGGTAGCAGAAGAGATGAAGGAGCAGACACACCTTCAATGATTTCAATGATGCCCACCCACAAAGAAAGGAATGTACAGTGATTCATGGTTCATTCATTATTACAGTGCTGAGAAGGAGGTACAGAAACCATACATTTTGCATGATCCTATTGTGTGGAGGTGTTCTTACCTGGGGTAGATTTTGAACCAGACTTCTGTGTGAGGCCTCGAGCTCTAATGACTTCTACTTCTAACTGGCCTTTCTTATCCACCATTCCAATCTGAATGTCACCTGAAAAAGAGGGATATTAGTGAACAGCACAACAATGGATCTGCAATTATGCACAGAAATATGCATTTCCCCCCTGAACTTGCAGTATTTAGTAATTTATTTAAAATCTGACCCAAGCAGTTTACAAAAGTAGCCATAGCAGTATCACGACACAGATAAAATGATAATAATGTTTCTGACATGAGGAATAAAATTGTATTACCAGAGCCATTAGAAAAAAATCAGTCTTAACAGTTTTTCTTTTTTAAACAGTGGGTTTTTTTTTTCTAGAAGCCTTTAGAATACAATTTTGGCAGTTCTCAGAAGTTGATGGAGTTATAACTTCATTAAGGTCTGTAACAGAAAAGGCTCTCCCGTGTTCCCCTCACAGTTTAGCTTTGAATGGCAGAGATTCGGGGACAAGGCTTCTCCAGCTGACCTCAATGTGAGAGGCTTTTTTTTGTTTTGGAGATGTGCTTCACATATGCAGAAACCATAAGTAAAGGGATTTATAGGCTAAAATCAGCACTCTAGATTGTATTTAGAAGCTAATGGGATTTCTGCAGAATGTGTTGAATAGGAAACTGCCTTTGTGAATTAGTTTAAGTTTCTGAATCATGTTCAAAGGCAGCCCCATTTACAGTAGTCACTCCTAAAAGCTACAAGGCAGAGATGATGATAAAGAGATTGTTGATTTCAGGGGTCATTTTGTAGAAAAAGAGCTGCAGGAGCTCATTAGCATATCCAATAGGCTATTAGCATAATAACTCATTAGCATATGCCACGCCCCCTGACACCACAGGAAATGATGTCAGAAGGGGAAGCAAAAAGGGGGGAGACATCTACAAAAGCCTCCCCTTCCCTTTCCCAGCCCGCCTGGGAAATTAAAAATAAATTAAATTAAATTTAAATTACAAGGTGGGCTGGGGGGGGGGAAGCGAAAAGAGAAGGGGTTTAAAGTTTAAACCTCTTCTCTCTAAAGTCATCATTCCATTATATTCTATGGGGCCATAGAATACAATGGAAAGAGGCGCGACTCCAGAGAGAAGGGGTTTAAACTTTAACCCCCTTCACTCTTTGCTTCCCCCCCAGTCCGCCTTGGCAGGCCGGCTGGGAGAGGAAAGGGGAGGCTTCTTCTTTTTTCTTTTTTTTTTAATTTTTTTTAATTGTTTTTATAGAGAAAAGGAAAATAAGTGTTACATACGACACATACTTACAAATTCCAAGTTTCTACATATAGCATTTAAGACACTGATAGTTTCATGTCCAACCACACATCATACATCTCTATTGCTGTACCACAAGAAAGGGGAGGCTTCTGAAGATGCCTTTCCCCCTTTTTTGCTTCCCCAGCTGGCCTGCTTCTGGAGCCCTCCCCCCCGCCCTCTCCTGGCTCACCTGCCTCGGCGGGCAAGCCAGGAAGGGCCAGGGAGAGAGCGGGAGGAATTTAAATCCCTCCCCGACAGGACTCTTTTTGTAGAAAAAGCCCAGCAGGAACTCATTAGCATAATAGGTCACACCCAACAGCAGGAACTCATTAGCATATTAGACCGAAGCTTCCCTGACAGTGCTTGAGGTCATTTAAAACCCCCACATGCATCTTACATTTTACAATATTTTATATATATTTTTAACGTTTTAACTTTAAAAAAATTCTCTTTGGGCCATAGCTCACCCATAATAAGGCATTGGCCCCCAAATGCCCCCCCTATGGCCATGGGCCTGGTAAGGAATATACCATCTTCCATTTCTATGGAAACTTTTTGTGCTTGTGTTTCAACATATTAACAGGTGCCTTTATTAATTTTTAAAACATTAGATATTTCAATCACCATTAAACATACATACCACAACTTCACACAGTCAGTAGTATTTTGATATGATCACTAATTGTAAAAAAACCTGGTACCTGAAGTGTTCATGCACACAAATAAAACTTTGTTGGTCTTAAAGGTGCCACTGGACTCAAACTTTGATCTGCTGCTTGAGACTAACATGGTTACCTGCCTGTCACTCTTAAAATATACTATAACGATGGAGGCTATGAAACAGCATTTCTCATCCCTCTATCTATGGCAAGTAGGGAAGGTTGTGGGAGGTTTGTGGTGGCAGGATGGAATGAAATCAGTATGCAAACCATGAACCGGGTCCAGTTTGTCACGAATTTAGATTTGTGAGCCAGTTCATGCCCATCCCTAGTTTTTGTTCTAATTTACATGCATCAGCAAGTGGTGCTATAGCAAAGCCATCCACAAATACAGCAATTATTTATGTACCCCCAAATAAGTCTTCAAAGCATTCGTTTACAAAGCTAAGAAAGTCTGCTAAAAATTAAAGGTTGCTGAAAAAAATATCAGTCCAAAAGTCTGCTTATCTGTTTTTCTGCTTAAACTATATGTTAATTGAGTTGAAAACTGCATTAACTAAATAAAATCAGCAGGTTAAAATGTGATTTGATATGTACATGGTTTATATGCATTGCAAATCTAATCATTTAGATGGAATTTATTTTTAGGTTCTCCCAAATTCAACAATCCTGTCAATTTGTCTCTCTGTGAATGAATGAGGGAGGATAAAAAATCAAACTGTTGATAGATTACTGCTGAGCTCTAAAGAAGAGTAAGATAAATCACTGAGAAGAAAAACATTTGGCTCATAAGGAACAGAAGAAACTGAGACAGAGTCATAAAGAGAACTGAATGAAGCAACTGATGTTTCATTATGCAATTAGCTCATACTCCTGGATCAAAACTTCAAAAACATTCTCCCACTAAGTTCGAACAGATCATCCCACTAGGCTTAATGGAACTGAAAAAAGAACACGATAGCATACCTAGGTAAACATCACAATCCTTGCCTTCTACAGAAATATTTTCAGGTTCAGTGTTCCATAGAAAATGGAGCTATTTCTCTTTGACCTAACTGCAGTCATCACTAGATAATGAAGGGAGTGATACCAGGATAAATGAGAAACATGGAAAACATTTAAAAGCAAAGTATTTTCTCTTAACTGTCTGCTCATTATATGTGTTCCTTTTATCATTGTGCATAAAAATGTCTACCTAAATACAATGAACAAATGGGATATTAATCAACTGAGATTAAAGATCATCAATATTATTAAATAGGGCAGGGAAACAGAAGGTCTGAGCAAATACAGCCCATGAAAGCACAGCATCATAAAACAGTGTTTGGGTTTTCATATGCCTTCTGAATGAAAACAGATCTACTCTTACCCATGGCAGGAGTCGCTAAGGTCTGTCGACCTACTAGCTGGGCAGGTCCAAGGCCATCAAGGAAATCACTGAACTGACTGTCAGCACCCAGTCGAACTCCTGGAAATATTAGGCTGTAGTACAGAAAACACAGAGAAAAACAGAAACAGCCCTTAGCAACATGTTATGATCTGCTTAGCTTAGCTTCTCTGTGTAGCCTTGAAAAATGTACAGCTGCCAAGTATGGTATATTAGGGGACACGGTAAAGCTTTTACGGTGTCCCGTATATAACATATGCTGTAGATATCTGCAAAGCATGGAGTATTTCTTGTTTGGCACAACCTCTTCCTCATAAAACATGACATGTGTTGAGTGCCACGTTTATAGTGAAGCCTAGGCGTAGCAGCAGTGGATATGTTCTTGCTGACCATTGACCAAATCATATATGTTAGGAGCTGGAGAGTTGCAGCTAATTTCTGCACTTAATTTCATTTAATCTGCTTTATATTTTCATAGGGCACTGGATTAAACAACTGAGTGAGGTTCTTCTGCAAAATGAAAAGAAGTGTTTCCACATAAACAGTCATGTCAGTAATCACCCATATATCTCCCCAATGCTGAATATTTTGGCATCCCTCAACACACTTGATAGGAAACCATTTTGTTTATATAACAGCCCTTGAATTATTGTGAATCAGATTTATGGCCTCCATGCCATGAAAAGCTTGTTTTCACACATGAAACCTCTATTAAATGGCACAGGAGATTTTTCTCCAGGCCTGCTGGCAAACCTAATTAGAAGGCAGAGATTCTGGGTCCTCCCTTTCCTACTTTGGCCCTCCTTTCCATTCCATTCTTTGCCTTCATCTGATGTTGCTCCTGCCTCAGGGTTAAGGCACTCATGCTGCAGTGGTGAAAATAAAAGCAGGACTTGTTCAATTTCTGATTACTTGGTGTCCTCTGGTGAATCTGCAGCCTGCTGATTTAAGATCCTACTCACAAGCCATGCTCCTCATGCCTTATCTCTCCAGAACCAAGGCAGGTGACAACTAGAGACAGGCTTTTGTCCCCAGCACCTTGCCGCAAGTGAAGACACAAGACAACCATATTTAGGTTTAACTAGCTTAATTAAATGGCAGATCTAAATCATAAGCTATTAGTATATTTAAAGGCAGGGTGAGCCAGGCAGTCAACAGTTACTAACAGTTGGGCAGCTTCCCCCTGGCTCCCAATTGGCCAATGACTTTGCTGGCTTCACTTATGCTTGGCTGCACCTGAACATTGTTGAGCATTACCAAGCTTCATCACCCTCCCACAACATTTCACACAGACAGCTGCTTGCCTGGGAGGAAGCGGACAACCTTTTTATGGCCTCCTTAAGCCTTTTTTCCATAGGCTAGAAATTAACAGTCACCGCCAGGCCCGGCCCAAGGTGTTCCTGCGCTCTAGGCAAGCGCAGATGCCAACCCCCCGGTGGGGCCTGGAGACCTCCCAGCTGGCGTGCAGTGCCTCGGGGTGGAGTTCGGCTTTTCCACCCACTCCCTGGGCCTTGCCGGCGAAGCACCCACCGTGTCTCCTCCTTCTGCCCCTGGGCAGTGCTGCAGAGCCCGAGCCGACGGGGCGCCCGGTGTGGAGGGAGGGAGGGTGGTGGAGGGGATGCTGGCAGCCAGCCCCATCCCGATCCCGTCTTCTTACCTGCGGCGCCCAGCAGCAGCACCACCATCGGGGCGAGCAGCAGTGGCAAAAGGCAGCCGCCCATCCTGTGCGCCCTGCTGCCGCCGCTCCAGCCGCCCAGCCCCATTGCCGCCACCGCGCACAGCCAGGAGCACCCACCCGCCCCCCTCCACCCAGCTGGTGCAATCTGGGGAAAGGCTGCTGCTGCTTGGGCGGCCTCTTTGAGGCCAGGTGAGAGGTCAGCTCTGAGCCCCCCCCGGGGCACCGACTGCGGCGCAGGAGGGAGGGAAGGGAGGAAGAAGGCGGGCAGGCACGGGAGGCAGAGTGGAGGCCTCAGAGCTGCAGTGCTTCCGAGTGGTCACCTCAACGGGGGGGGGATGGGGTGTGTGGGCTGGCTGGCTCCCTTCTTGGAAGGGCGGGAAGGCCGTCAGGGTGCGCCTGGAGCCCCAGAGACAGCCAGCCACCATTCCCGCCAACAGGCACCTGGAGCAGCAGCAGCACCATGACCCAGAGAGTAGAGTCTGAAGCAGACTGAGGGCGAAGGCCAGGTGCGGGGTGGGCTGGGTGGCGGGTGGGAGCGGGGACTGGCTGCGGCGGCTCAAAGCAGCTCTTCACGGTGGGGGGGAGATCGGCGCCCCATCCAGTGCCTGCCGCCCCATCCGCGGCCCAGCGCTATAGGCGAATGCCTAGTTCGCCTAGCGGGTGAGCCGGCCCTGGCCACTGCCAATCCTGTCTTTTGCCTTCCAGGTAATGAAAGAGGGTAAGGACAACACCAACCCAGCCCGAGCAGCCTTGAATGGATTTATCAGTGTTGGCAGCTCACCTGTGGAATGCCCTTCCCCTTTGCGACTCATCTGGCAGGTAACTTACTTGCTTTCAGGTGCCAGGCCAAAACATTTCTTTTTACCCAGGCTTTTAAATAAGGTATTGGTCTTTAAACATTGTTTTTACTACCGGCTTCTAGTTTGAGGGCTGCTTTATAACCATCATTTTAGGCTGCTAAAAACACCTCAGAGATGGATGGGTCCTGATTACATGAGGCCTCAACTTACTTTCCCTCAGAGCTGTAACTGTTGATGCTGCCATCAGTTGACTCCCGACTTGGCTGCCGAACCATACGACTTCTCATTTCTGCTGCCATACCTGTTTCTGTGCTTCTCTGGATCGTGCTTTTTAGCTTCTTGTTGCCTGTCTCTAAAAGACAAAGAAAAGATAAACAAGAGCTGAAACAATATAGGTCTTTAAAAACGTGTGTTCATCTAGATCACTGAGGTTTATGGAAAATTAAGTCCTAAGAATGTTACAAAACATGCATGTCCTGCATTACCAAAAACATGGTTTAATGGATTGGGCCATTCTGTACATGAAATCTGATCTTACAAGGAAAGAACAGGTGCCAATGGAACAGTTCTCCCACAAAAGTATTTACTTTATCTTTAAAGCCATTAGTGCTATAACCTCCTAAACAACCTATGATATTTTCTACAGGGTATTTGGGCACTGTGTACGAAAATAATTTTGTTGTCCCTAATAAATTCTACCGAATGTCCTTTTATTACGAGATAAAATGCAGTAGTTCTTAATTCAGCCTTCCTTACACTTGCACATGATCTTATAAACATTTCAGATATCATGCTGAAATTATCAGCACAAAAGCAGCCTGCTTTCATAGTTTCTAATAGTTCTAATATCATTTATTTTTTAATCTAGGGTAGTCCTTCACCTGCTGAAATCAACTCCACAACTTTATATTTTAATGGAGCATAATTATTGTGTGCCCATAAACCTTGGAGCTTCTCAGAGGCTTAGGGTTGCCAAGTACCTCCTGGCAACCAGTGAGGGATGAGGGGGGGGCTTACTTTGAGAAACAGAAAGGCCCAGGCCTCATCGCCGACATCACAGAGGAAGTGACATCATCACACTGCAACATCCAAGAGATGCTCTGGTATTTGGGCAAAAACTCTATAGTAAAATTGGCTTCTGCCATAGAATTTTTGCTCAAATATCAGAGCATCACCTGGATGGCACTGGTATGCTGTCACTTCCTGTGCAACACTGGTGACAAGGCCTGGGCCTTTCTCCAGGTAAGTCCCCCTACCGACCAGCTGATTAGTGGCTGGGCAGCAGGGTGTGTTGGTGGGGGACCCCTGCCTCCACCAGGGGGTCTGGCAACCCTACAGAAGCTTCCAGGGCATCCATCTTACAATGGAAGCTCAGAGCCAAGTACACAAGACTTTTAAAACAAGTTGGGTCCTGATTTCCTGGACCCAATTTTGTTTCCCTGCAGGCAAACAGTACAGAATACCCATTTAAAACTCTGTGGGAGTCTTATTTGCCTTGGGACGGTGGTGTGGAGGTATAAGGGCCTTCCTCCTGCACCATTTTCTGGAGTTGAAAATGGCTCCCAGGGAGTTATTTGCCTCTCTTTGGAGCTGTACGTGCAGTATTACACAGACATGCAGCTGCAAAGGAGGGAAATAAGAAGAAAACTGAGACGTGACTCATTAAAAATCTCATGTAGTTTGTCCTTCAATAAGGGCAGACAATCTGAAATATAACTTCCCTACTATTATGGATCTTCCCCTCTACTACCTTGCTACACATAAGTGTCAGGTGAGATTACTCTCTAGCATTCTCTGTTTTTGTAGTGTGATGGTCAGGGCCAGCAGGCTAAGTGCCTTGAATTAAATGAAATGCATGACCAATGATATTCCCCAGAATCTTTTGACAGACACAATGGGTTCCATGGCTGATATGCAAGGGTACCTTGGCAGATATTTACTTGAAAAAGATTGACTGAAGGTAGAAAACATGAAAATTACTGGCTTAAAAGAAAACCCGCACTTCCACACATTTCAGCTCCCACCCAAACTGTATCTGGAAGTGGGCCTGCCTATATAAGGGCATATAAAGTCTATAAAAACCTTCAGAGCCCACTCTTGGAGCTCAGTCAGGCTGACCAACCCAGAGGTGGGCTCTGAAAACATTTAAAAGCCTTCGGGGCTCACTTCTGGGTGGCCTGCCAGACCTGGAAGTAAGCTCTGAAGGCATTTAAATGCCTTCAGAGCCCAAGAACGTGTCTCCCATGAACCTCACAAACTTTCATGAAAAACATGGAGGTTTGTGGGTGGATTGTGGGAGACACATTCTCCCAAACTCCTGGATCGTGAACCATGAACTGGCTTGGTTCATGCTCATCGTTTGGGGGTTCGTTCGGGGGTTCATGCCCATCCCTAATATTATCACTTTAATTGCCATAGTCTGAACAGAACCTTTCAATACACCAAATATAGTGGCATGCTATGTAAATCAAGTAGAACAGAACTGCCCAGTTCTACCTCATTTGCCTGTAAAAGATGTTGAAAATCCCTTGCTTTATTGTAAGATAATCCATTTATTTTATTACTATAATATTCCACCAATGCTAGGGAATGAGGATACTCTGGGATTAACCCACTGTGGCCTACAACAACATTAGGAGATATGTTAGATTTGGAATCATTTGCCCAAGGTCATCCAATGGCAGAGGTCCAATCTAAGCCAAGATCAAAGACTAAGGGATGAGCTATTCCATTGCATTAGTGCAGTGGGACACAGAATGAGGGTATTAGTACACAAGGTGGCTAGACAACACTTTAGTGGTTTTCATTTTCTTGGACATTCTGTAAATAGTAAACATAAATATTAAAAGTAAAAATGATTAAAATGCATGGTAAATGTTCACTGAGGCAAATTCGATTTTTTGGCAGTTCAATTAAATGACAGATATGTGAAAGGCTTTTCAAAACACTGACAAAATGTCACCCTATCTGAGCATGTTCTTATCATTGTAAAATCAATCCTGTTTGTCCACTTGTGACTATTTAGTCTGTTGACTGGGATTCCATTCCCTTTTATATATCTGGTTGTGAGACAGAAGACACACATTTATGGATCTTGCTATACAGATGTTTTGTCCCCAACTGTTTGATAAATCAATCCTTTCCACTCTTCCTGCACATAGTATTTTGGCCATTGAAATTCAGCTTTCTATGAATACAATGATGTTCAACAACATTTTAGGTGGGGTTGCACCGCTACTGTGAAATTTTTCATGTGTTGCAATACAAATTTGAAAATAAGATGCAGAGAAAACTGGAAGGGCACCAGAATCAAAATTCCAACCAGATTTATCACTTTAGGATGAATATATGTCAACAACAATTTCAATACAAGAAATAAATACAGACATTTATAAAAAATACAATCTGCTACATACATAAGTCTAAAAAGCAGATAAACTTTATTCATACATACAGAATGCAGAGTATAAAAGGTTAATACCTCTAAGCCAACTTTGTCTTCCACACTTCTTACAGTATCATTAGTTCTCTGCAGACCTGAGTCCACAGAATTATTCTTTGTCAACAGAAATAATACTGCATTTAAACAAACTCAAGCATCTTTCTACTCCAAAGTGATTATATTTTTCTCTCTCAGGACCTATCGGTGAATCAAGAGAACCCTTTAAGTCAATTGCCAAGTTGGTGCTGATGGGTAAATATTTAACAAGACTTTGGAAGATTATTCACATATTAGATGATTTTCCTTATTGGGTTTAAGGAACAATTCCATGATCCATTTAGCAAATTATTGAAAACCACTGATGCAGAAGAACTGTTATTAATTCAGATAAATGTTAGGTGCTTGCATCAATAACCCCACTATTAATAATTAATATATCCAAAGATAAAAGGGCTATGTACCTGTTACCAAGGCAAATTTTCATGTCACTTTCTTCTCAAACACTGAATTTCAAAAGATACCATGCAACAATTTACAATGATGTAGAGATGCTATGAGGTCAGTGGTACTATTTGCAATTTTTTTTTTTAAAAAAAAGGATTATGAAAAAATGACACATTTTCATTAGTTAATCACTGTTCATACTAAAAGCACTCTGCAGCTATATATGCAGTTCTGTTGCACACACGTATGAGAGAGAGAGAGAGGGAGAGGGAGAGGGAGAGATAGAGAGAGAGATTTTCATAAAATAGCAGTGCAAGTGTTTTTGGCTATTCATCTTGGTTTTAGCAGAAAAAATACTTATATTAAAACATAACCATCTAAAGCAAGAATATTTTCATATATCTGTTGATTCATAAAGAAATCTCCAAACAAAATAGCAACATTTTAAAAAAAACACAAATTGTATAATCTTTCCTCAAAATATTTACTTTTTGGTCACCAACTCTTTTGGAACAGGTATCAGCATCTATGGATTAAGATATAAAAATAACATAGAGAAGACCATTCAGGCAATAAACCATCTCATTATTACAGAACAAAACCATCATGATATTTGGGGACTGAGTCATAAAACCATATTTTATCAAGATGGAAAATATTTTACGTGCAGATGTTGCTGCTCTTTCATATATGTAGTTCACACAACAGTTTATCTAATCCATACCACTGATTACACTGATCCTCTCAATACTTCTGTACTGACACTATGATTGGTGTCAGGACACATTTTTGAAGTAAGACAGGAAGAATAAGATATGCTGGTCCATTAAATGGTTAATTCATCAGAATTCATGTGAGATGTTTAAAAACTCAACACATTTAACATTTCCCCCCCCCTTCCATCTGAAATCAGTTTAAAGAGCGATACCTAAATTCTCACTTGTGGCACAAATTACATTATGCTTCAATTTTTAGTTCTGTGGGGAGAGTGGTTTGTAAAACTTAAAGAGACTTTTGGTCTGAGGACACATCAGCTTTTTTCCTCTTCTCCTCCTTGACCTTTCCCAGGAATTTACCTTTAAAGATCCAGGTAGCCCCTTCCCTTCCCTGGGCATACCCAGCCTCTCTCTGAGCGTAGGAGGCAATTCGCTCCTCCCTGATCCTCCTACTGGGCTGCAAAGTGGCTGCTCCCCACCAACTCCCCTCCCTACTGGTTCTATCAGGTCTTGGGTGGGATAGGTTGCCAGCCCTCAATCCCCACCCCTGCTTTTCCCCTGGCTCTTCTGTTGGGCTGCTGTTGGATTTACTTGCCCTGGTGCAGACTTCTCTGCACCTGCCTCGGCTTCTATCCTGGCATTCCTTTGTGTAGGCTGCTGCTCCAGCCCTGCCTTCTGCTGAGGCTTGATTTGGTGCAGGTTGCTCCAGCCCCAGTTTGGCTTCTACTGATGCTTACCTGGGTGCAAGCCAGTCCAGCCCCACCCTGGCTTCTGCTGAAGTCGTGGAAGCTGCTGTCTTCTCTGAGCTACTCCAATGTTGGGCCCCAGATGGTTCCTCTGCCTTTGACTGGAGTTGAGATGCCATGTAAAGGCCCTGTGTTGTCACCCAATAGGCTGCCAGGCTCTCTGACAGCAGTGTTGGGGCTGCTGGGAGCTGCATCTCCCATGGTGGCAGTGGAGTGTCTCCTCCTGAGTCCAGTGGCATCTCCAGACAACCAGGAAGCAACTTTCTTGATGAAATTTGTAAATTTTATCATTGCTATTTTTATTTATTATTTAGGATTTTTTTTACTCTGCACTTCTATCGAAACAGAGCTCAGGACCTCTCCAAAATTTAAAAGAGCCATAATATATATCTTATATTCTAATAGCAAATTAGCCAAATCTTTGGACACCTAAATCTAGTAACTAGAGCTGTTATCAAGACAGATATTTCTACAAATGTGAATAATGGCCCAGGTTTGCAGAAAATCTGAAATCTTAAAAAAAAATACATATGGGAGTTTTTAAAAGTCCACAATGATCAAAGGAGCACATGTAGCTTTAAGCAACAGGTTTCCTCAGGGGCTGTTGCTAGGCAAACACAGCATTCAGGGCTTGATCTGTCAGTAAAGGGCCGGGGGAGGAGGCAGGGCCTTTCCCAGGCTTATTTTGGCCTTTGAAGGAGGACTTATTGGGACCAGGTCCGGCTAGGGTTGCCAGCTCCAGGTTGGGAAGTTCCTGGAAATTTTGTGGTGGAGTCTGAGGACAGCAGGGGTTAGGGAGGGGAGATGCCTCAGCCGGATATAATGCCATAGAGTCCATTTTCTCCAGGGAGACAGATCTATGTTATCTGTACTTCAGTTGTAATTCTGGGAGATCTTCAGGTCCCACAGAGAAGTTGGCAACCCTAGGCCTGGCAACAGCCTGTGGGTGACTTGATACCACCAGACTTGTGTCACTCAACTAGGCATGGCTGCTTGCTCCTATTCAACAGCAACCACCCTATGAAAGCTGGTGTGATGTACCACTTAGAGCTTCAGAGTAGGGTTTGGGAGACCCAGGTTCAAATTCCCATCGTGCTCACTGGGTGATTTTGGACCAGTCACATTCTCGCACCCTAATCTACCTCACAGGATTATTGGGCAGAGGAGAGAAGAATAATGTAATGTAATAATGTAAACTAGTGTTCCCTCTAAGCTGAGTTAGTGTGAGCTAGCTCACAGGTTTTTAGCCTCTGTCTCACACATTTTTGTCTTAGCTCAGGAAGGATGGCTCCACAGCAAACTAATTTATGCAGTAGCCAAATTACCTGCTCACAATTTTAATGCCAGTAGCTCACAAAGTAGAATTTTTGCTCACAAGACTCGATAGCTTAGAGGGAACATCCCCACTGTGGAGAAAGGTGTAGTATAAATGAAATAAATATATAATAAATATAGCTGAAGATGGGAGGTAAATAAGAAGTAGGTTGGTGAATAGCTGAGGAGAGAATGAGGCAAGTAAAGGGGAAAAGATATGGGGGTGCCAGGGTGAGGGAAAGAGGAAATACTGCTGGGAGGGGGGTGCAGGGAAAAACGAGGCACCCCCCACAAGTCTTGGAGGATTCCCTGCCATGTAACTGGGCCTGACCCAGTCATTGGCACCACAGAACTGGGTCATAGCTTTTGTTGGTAGAGGTTGTGGGGGTGGGGGGAGAGGCAGAGGGAAAGCTTAAGACAGAGGGGCAGGTAAATGTAGGTTGGCTGTTGGGTGGGGAAGAGAGAGGGTTGCCAACTTCATGTTATGACTCCACACTCCAAAGCAGTCATTTCCTCCAGGGTAACTAGGGCTGGCAACCTTCAGGTGGGGGGTGGAGATCACCTGGAATTACAACTGCTCTCCACATGACAGAGTTCAGTTCCCCTGGAGAAAATGGCTGCTTTGGAGGGTGGACTCTATGCCATTATACTCTGCTCAGGTCACTTCCCTCCCCAGACTTCGCCCTCCCAAGGCCCCACATCCAAATCTGAGGAAATTTCCTGGTTTGGAGCTGGCAACATTAAGGGAAACTGATCTCCTTATTTGGGAGAACCATTGTGATTCCAGGAGAGCTGC
This sequence comes from Gekko japonicus, assembly GCF_001447785.1. Lineage (NCBI taxonomy): Eukaryota > Metazoa > Chordata > Lepidosauria > Squamata > Gekkonidae > Gekko > Gekko japonicus. Next base: position 604,763 of record NW_015177033.1, on the reverse strand, counting down.
AAGTTTGCAACCCTAGAAGGAGAAAAGGAAGCAAGAAAAGAGGAGAGGCTATGGGAGGTTTCAGGAAGTAGGAAATACTGAGAGAGGGGGGAATGAGATGTCTGTTGCAAGTCTTTGCAGGTTCCAGCTTGTGTGTGTGTGTATAAACTAAGAACAACAAACTAATACGTGAACTGATTTATCTATATTCCAGCCTTACTGACTCATTCAAAACCACAGCAAACTTGACTATGCTGCTTTAATAGCTAAGCATTTAGTATTGAAAGACCAGACAAACAAGAATCCCCCAGACATTTCACTTGGATGGGAGACCTCCAAAGAATATCACGGCTGGGAGACCAGGGGCAGTCTACTAAACCACTTCTCTGAACCTCCTCCGTGCCCTAGTAGGAGTTGCCAGCGGTTGTCACCAGGGCTTTTTTTGTAGAAAAAGCCCAGCAGGAACTCATTAGCATAATAGGCCACACCCAACAGCAGGAAACCATTAGCATATTAGGCCACACCCTGATAGCACAACACATTAGCATATTAGGCCACACCCCCATTCCTTCCCTTGGCTTGCCTGGGCACCCTATGGCTGCGGGGAGTCTGGACAAGCCGGCCCTTGGACAGGCCGGGGAAGGCACAGGGAGGCATTTAAATTCCTTCCCGATCCTTCCAGGGGCCCCCTGGCCCACCCACCTCGGAATCACCGGGAGGGCTGTCACTCTCCAGGCCTTCCCTCTGTAGCCACACACACAGAGGTTTTGGCTGTAGTGGGCATGGCCAACTCTGAAGCCAGCCGGAATGCCGTTCCTGCCCAAAAATAGCCCTGGTTGTCACAACTTCCAGGCATGGGCGCGCTCACACACATAGATACAAATGCAAAAATACCAAAAGAAAAGAAAATGAATCCCTCAGACATTCCAACATGGGTAGCAATAATAGCATACAGTGAATATATTGCATATGAAGGGTTGGAGGCTCAGGAAACTTTTGAGGAGATATGAAACCCATTCTCAGAATGCTTCAATGAACTATTCAAAAACACAGGTAGTTTCATCTGAGTGATGACTTCCTGAGGTTTTACCTGCACCCCTCCTTTCTTTTTCATTTTTATTTCTTTGGGTGGCATTGCCCTCTTAAAATACAAATCTCTTGTCCATTAGACTTCATTTTCTGAGGTATCCAGTAAAATCCTATGAAGAGGATCAATGGGTTTATATGGCATAATTCTGCATAGGATTGCACTGATACCCTCCTATTGGAAAAAGCAATTTGAAGAATATATACTTTTTAATTTTTACATGATACACATAAGGACATGTTTATTTGAACAATGCAGTAACTGCAGACTTTACTTCTTACTCATGGATGTGTGGATTTCGCTTTATTGACGTTCTTTGTAATAAGCTAAGATCACATATGCTAACATTTAATAAAATTATTAACCAACCCCCCCCCCATTCGGGATACTGTAGGATGGATTTCAACATGGTGCTTTAGATGAAAAAAATACCCATATGACTGGCTTCATTTTTAAACCGATTCCTCAGCTGCTATGCAAATATGGGTAGCATGCTAGCACAGAACCTGGGAAATCTACTTTTAAAAATTCCACACAGCCAATCAAACCTCCAACAGTCAATCAGAAGCCCTGCTGGGCAAATTCCCTACCTGGCCTTACTCACTGTCAAACTCGGAACCTCATTTGCCATGAGTTTGTATGTTTCATCTTCACTGCTTGTAACCACATCTATATTTGGGGCATGGGGGGGGGGCAGATGGTGATAAAGTGTGTGTGGGGGGAAACTGCTTTGCTTAGCTGCTTTGCAACTGTTTTCTTAAGGGGCCTCCCAAAGCGGAAAGTATGTGAAACGACCTTGGATGCCTGTCTCTGCTAGCTAGTCTGTCATAGATAATGTAACTGTAGGTTAGCTGGTGGGGGAGAAGAGCTAACGGCATGCACTAGATTTAGGCGGGCTGAATGGATGGATGGATTAGATGGATCACTGGGGGGCTTGTTTGAATCATGTACAATTCCATAACTGGCGCCAACCGAATCAGTTCTGATACAAGATGGTCCTAACTTGATACATCCTCACCTCTCAATAAACAAATCACTGCCAAGGGAGTGTTGTTGAGAGTAAGATTGTTCAAGAGTCTGACTAAGGGTGCAGTCACACTGTCCCTTTGATCGGGATTCGCCGCTGTTTCCTCCCGCATTTAAAGTTTCTGTTTACATGCGGCAATCCGCCTCCTGCATCAAAGCAGGCTCACTCGCGCAATACTGGCGCAATACTCGCACAATACTCGCAGGTTTTCCTGACCCCGGGAAAATCAAGTACTTTCCTGGATCTCGCGCTTTGAATGCGCGATTTCACCTATGTGTACAGCTCTCTTTCGCAATGATTTCGCAATTATTGCAAATAGGGCCGTCTGACAACTCTAGGGTTTTTTTAAAAAAAAAGCTTCTGGTTTGAGCGCATGGGCATACATGCGCTTAAGAAATCAATTTTTTTTAAAAAAAAAATTTAATCAGTGCTTACAGCATCCTGGTGGAGGCAGGAACGAGAAGTGGGGGCTCCGGCAGCCTGGATGGGGGTGGCAAGCAGGTGGCGGAGACGGCGCCCGAGCAGCACGTCAAAGCGGCCTGCGCAGCGCACCTTCCTGCTGGGCCTCGACCTCCTGGCCGCCCAGAAGTGCCGGGAGAAGGCACGTCAGGCTGGTGGCGACTGGGCCGATGGCAAGGATGGCCCCGCGGCTGCCCAGGAACAGCTGCTGCCATTGCCGGATGGGGACGAGGGCAAGGGGGACAGCGAGCAGCCGGTAAGAGGGATGGCTCTTGAGGGATGGTGTAGACATGCAAAACCGGAACAAAATATTCCCGTTTAAATTAAAGCGGGAACAAGGTGCATTTACAGCGCCGTGTGACCTAGCCCATAGTCTCAGAACTGACTCCTTCATTGCCTTGACCTATTGCACCACTGCTGTGATGAGCGAGGAAGGCAAGGACCCCAGTATTGGGACCGGTACCCAAACTGATGCCCTGGTCCATGAACTGCTCGTCTTGTTGGGTGAGGGGAAACCCTGAGGAAAGGGGGCAAGACTGCGGGATCAGTGACCCGTACAAATGAGATGAGTCATTAACAAAGTAGCTGTTGAGCTGGAGTTGCCAAAGAACTTACAGCACAGCCACTGTTTTCCATTTCAGTCTGCTAAAGAAGGATCCAGGACCCTTGGCATGGAGACCTCATTCTGCAGCTTCCCCTCCCCTGAATGTGAATGGGGAACTCCATCAGGAGTTGGAAGAGGTCTTAGACTCTAAAATCAAACAGGGCCACCTGTACTATCTCATTAAGTGGTGAGACTCTGACCTGAGTCATAATGAATGGGTGCAAAACGACCATGTTAAAGCTCCAAACTTGTTCGCACCTTCCATAAACGCCACCCTCACAAGCCCCCCGGCTTGGGGGGGGGGGAAGAATGTCAAACTTGGAACCTTGTTTGCCATAAGTTTGTATGTTCCATCTTCACTGCCTATGACCACATCTGGATTTGGGGCATTGGGGGGGGGCAGATGGTGGGGAAACTGCTTTGCTTAGCTGCTTTGCAACTGTTTTCTTAAGAGGCCTCCCAAAGCAGGAAGTATGTGAAACGACCTTGGATGCCTGTTTCTGCTAGCCAGCCTGTCGTAGATAAAGTAACTGTAGGTTTGCAGGTGGGGGAGGAGAGCTAACAGAGTGTGATAAGTTTAGGGGTGGGCTGAGTGGATGGATTGATCAGATGAGTCACTAGGAGGGGCTTGTTTGAATCATGTATAATTCCAGAACTGGTGCCAACCGAATCAGTTCTGACACAACATAGTCCTAGCTTGATACATCCTCACCTCTCAATAAACAAATCACTGCCAAGGGAGTGTTGTTGAGAGTAAGTTTGTTCAAGAGTTCGACACCCACTTGCTCAAAACAATGGTTGCTGCGTTGGGGACTCCTGTTCCATGGGATATTGGATCTATGTGAGCATGGTCATTCAACAACACATATTTTACTTTTTTCAGGACCTGATAAGATTCTATGTTAGAGTTAGACTGAGCCAATTAAGATGGCACCTCCATGCTGAACTCTCAACCTACTATACAATGACTACATTAATATTTTTCAGTCATCTCTTTTCATTTTCTGTCTTTCCCTCTCTTGTCCCTTAAGTGAAAAAGGAGCAAAGGAAAAGGAAGTCAAATCACACATGAGTTTAATACATGATTACCATGGTAATAGTAAGAGTTGATCAGCCATAAACTGTTATGATGTTTTTCCCCAGATAATTTCCAAGATTAAAGTGTTTTAAATTCAGATTAGGATATTGGTAGAGCACCAATGTCTAGTTGTCAGTGAATTGCTGATGGGAAAATGATCTTAGAATGGGATAGAAACTAATTCATTTATGCAGCAAACCATATGGCCATGTTTTATATTTTAATACTTTATACATTTGAAAGCCCTACCCACCCCCAGGTTTCTGAAGTAAATGATGAGTCATTTTCAATGAAGAAATCAATACTTCACTTTCAATACAATAATTTAGAAAGGGAACTTTTAGTAGTGGAAACTAACAGAGATATTCACATCCTGGTGCATGCAAAGATACAATTATAGTTCTTGTCCAGATGAGCATATTTCAACAATCTGAAGGATCCGTTCACAGTAGGAAACTTGGAATGAAGACAAAGTTTCCATGCTTCTTCTCATAAATGCCAATGTGTCATAAAATCAAGACGGAAAACCCTGTGAAGCTAAGCTACTAAGCTACTAACACTTGTTTGTATATAGAAGACATATTTATAAAGAATGTACACTCACTGTTTTGTAACAAGAAAATTCCACTTAACATTCTGCATTTACATGTAACAACTATACAAAAACTAGTTTCTACAATTATCATAATAGCTTTCCATGAGAGTATTACTTTCAATGGTCAAAACTGTATTTTTTGCAGAGATTAAATTACTTTACTAAATCCATAGTGTAACTGTTGTTTCCTTACAAGTAACCAAATCAAGTTTATTTTCAAGGTCTGTGGCTTCAGATTAACCACAGACCACAGAATTAACAGGTTTGTGTATAGCACACACGTAAATATTCCAAAGCAAAGTGAAGAAAATACAGACTTACCTCTTACACTTAAGCAAAGTTAAACATCAACTATGTCAGTGAGTTCTCAGAAGGAATTGAAACATAAACTTTGTTTAAGTGTCTTCTGGAGAATAAATTCTGAAGTTCCTGTGATGTCTTAGTTTAAACTAAGAAGAGCACTTGGCATGAAACACTGTCAGAGATGAACAAGCAGCTTCAGTCAAAAGTCTTTTTTGCTATAGTCTAAATTAGGGTCCTTAGAGAAGACCTAATCATCAACTAGTATTTTATAAAATATTGCAGAATACTTTAGAATTTTGAGTCAAAAACATACTGAAAATAATACAGTAGCAGGCTATAACCAGTGGTAGCTGCCAGTACCATGATAGACAACACTAATACTCCAGAGGTTATTGCTGATACTTTAATTTACAGGTAGGAGGATTTGCAGTCTTAACCAACTCAACATACTACTATTTCCAGTCTAAGTTTGCTTTTTATACCCCCCCTGCCATAGAGGAAGAGGGGAGGGGAGAGGGGTGTGAAACCAAATGCTTTTGTTTTCCTAAAGGCTTTGATGTGTTGCAGAGACCTGTTGTTTTGCCTTATTTCTGTAGGGGGGTATGTGTTTAGTGGGGGGGGGGTAGTTGACCATTGTTTCTTGCAGGCAAATGCTGTGAGGTGATTGGGTCCTGATCTTTAGTGCCTTTGCTTGAACACAATATATCTGCAATCCCTGCGCTTTCACCTTCAGTCCTAAAAAAGCTCTTGTTCAATATGGTATTCTTCAAAATAAACTAAACTTTCTTCATAGTGAGTGATACTGAGAACTGATTTAACCAGGATCCTGACAAATTGTTACGACTCGCTTTTTCCTTCCTTGACCTCCTGCACCACAGCCGTGATGAGTGGAGAGGACGGGGAAGTCCCCACAACTGCAGCAGATGGCACCATGACTGAGAAATGGACCACGGCAGCACTGGGGACAACTGCGGAGTCCAAAGGTGTGGAAAGTGGGGAACAGACCACTCCCCCCCCCATGACCTTCATGTAAAACATAATAAAACAAATCACTTGACTGTCTTTTACTCTGAAAATAATAATAATTGTAATATGGTTATTGTGAGGATAAAATGGAGGACAGGAGAACAATATAAGACACTTTCTTCTCCATTGAAGAAAAGGTATTGCTGCAATTCTTTTGGCAGAAAGCAGAACTGCTCATTCAGTATTCAAACAATCATTAAATATTGCAAGCATTGTGAGCTACAGGAATGGTGCACAGAATGAGCAGACACAGTCTTGTGAGCAGAAATTCTACTTTGTGAGCTACTGGCATTAAAGTTGTGAGCAAGCGATTTGGCTACTGCATAAATTAATTTGCCCTGGAGCCATCCTTCCTGAGTTAAGACAAAAATGTGTGAGCCAGAGGTTAAAAAACTGTGAGCACTCTGAAGCTGGTGACCAATTTATAAACACTTTCAAACACAGGTTTCAAACTCTTTTGATGAGCTATGTCTGCTACAAACATAGTACTTTATTTTCCACTGCATGTGGAGATGAATGATATAATGTGGGCCAGGATGTTCCAATTTCATTCATTTTTTTGACACTACAACTCCCACAGTCATCCTGAAGCTGGTGGCAAATTTTGGACTCCTAGCTTAATTTTATTATGAAGTATGTCTGCCACAGATAGACACATGGGCATCCTTTTATTATTATAGATGTATCTCATTAAAATATCACCTTACATAAACGAGCTCCAAAGATTTAAAGTGACTAGGTCTTAAAGCCACTGTTCAGCCCTTTCTTGCTGTTGAGTTAAATATGTAAAAACTAGAAAGGCATTTCCTAAGATTTATCTTTTCAAGGTTTCCTCATTTCAGCCACAAGAGCAGTGGACGTCCTATCATCTGAGAAACAAGATGCAATACATATCCTTATCATGTAAAGGATACCAGCATTGACAACAGATGTATCTGCAACTGTGGTGTGCTAGTGAAGCAGCACCTCTGTGCAACATACAGGTTGTTTCTTGCCTCAGGGGTGATCTTAGTGATTCTGGGGCCTTGGGCAAAAGTCCAGGACTGCTGCTGCTCTCGGTGAACAATCAGGCAGGCAGGCATGAGAAGAAACTGCAGCTATAAGTAGGCAGCCCCAGCCTTGTAGGAACCTGCTCCTCTTCCTTTGTCCTTTCTGTCAGGGGAGCAGAGCACTTTATGAGGCTGTCTTTGCCTTGCAGTTTGCCCAAATTACTAAGTAAATCATTTTACAGAGGGAGCTGCTGCGATCAAGATGTTGGGTGGGCAGAAGGGGGACCCTACTGCTGTACAACTGGTTGCTTCCTTGAAGCTGCCACCACCTGCCAGGACTGCAGAGAGACCAGCAGTGACAGCGCTGCAGCCGCTGGGCAGCCACCCCCTTGTGTGGGGCCTGTGGAAGCTGCCTGGGTTGCTCTATGAGACCATCCCTGTCTATCCTTTTCATTCATGTTAAGGATGAAAAACCCATGGCACTTGGACACAAATTGATCAGGCACAGCTGATCAATGTTTCTATGTCCCAAGTAAACTAAATGCAAATGTATTTCACACATTATCAAAACTAGCTTTATATGAAACATCAGTTCAACATGGTATGCTGTTAAAAACATTAATCCTTATTGAGCAATCCTTGAGGATATGAAGAACAGGTACTAAAGAGTGTTTCTAATAACAGTAGCAAATTGTTAATTTCTCACTGAAGAAACAATCAAGAAAAAGGACCTCGGGGAAGCGACTCGCACACCAGCGGTATGGGGGGGTGCTACCTCAAGTAGCACTCACATGGAGCCTTTGTGAAAGGCTCCAGGCATAGGACTTTTGAAGGGTAGCCTCTTCAACAACTAAATGCTGGAGAATTGAGGCTTCCCTCCACCCTGACGATCCTGCCGCTGTGTGGCCTTCAGGCACAAGCTGTTTTGACCAGGACAAGCGCTGGAGTTAGAGCGGAATATTGTTTACTGTAAGCGAGGTCAGAGAAATGACCGACAATGAAAGTGAGTTCAAAATAAACCGAACATTTAAAAAGCGAATTCCCCACCCCCCCCGGTGGGAAAAGCAGAGCGCAAAGAGGGATGCCTCTTATGCGAACGGACAGATAAGTGTAACAAAGGGGGTAGGGGGGGAAATAAACAGCGATTTTGTGTGGAGAGACTTGAGCGCTGACAGCAAGGTGACAATTTTTCAAGTCTGTGAGAAGCGGTTTGGAATTGTAAACAATCGTATAAAATGGCGGCCTAGCAAAGAAAGTTTAAAACGAAACCAGCAGGTAGTCAGAGCCCAAAACCGGAAGAGGGAGCAGACGTCATGAAAATGTTAGCGGATATGTTCAAGCCGGTGATGGAGCAACTCAATAGTATTAACCAGCAACTGACCTCGCTGAATCAAAACTTCGCATCCCAGCAGCTACAACTGGCAGAAACGGTGAAGAAGGTGGAACAAACGACTGACAGAATTAAAGAGATAGACACCACAAACAAGAAAATGAAGAAAAGAATGGGGGAAGTTGAAGCAAAACAAAACTTCCAAGAAAACTGTTTGCTACAGCTGCAAATGGAAAAGCCAACATGATCCTCAGATTCCAGGGAGTTCCTGAATCGCAAACGGAGGATCTGAGGAAACTGCTCAGCGAGATCATAGCTCCAGTAATAGGCTTAACAGCGGATGAACTTGTAAAAGAGATGGAGACTGCTTATAGGGCACACTCCAATTATATATTAAAAAACCAGCCTCCCTGGAGAAATTGTGGTCAGATTCTCAAGAAGACAGACCAGGGATGCTATTTTAAAAGCGACTTCAGCAACTCCATTGAAAATGGGGAATATAAACATTAAAACTTTAAAAGACATTTCATTTAAAATTTGTCAAAAGAGGAAAAGCTATAAGGACTTAATTTCTTTTCTTCAAACCAATGGAATTTCGTACAGGTGGGCGATCCCAGAGGGTGTCATCTTTAAAATCAATGACAAAAGAGAAAAAATTGACTCCACTTTCAAAGCCAAAGAATTTCTGAGACGCCAGTTGGGAATGGAAGAATCCAAAGATGAAGAATCGAAATCAAGTGACTCTGCTACCTCTGGAATGGAAGAGGACTCTGCTGTAGAAATGGGTGCAGGCGCAACGAAAGTTACATATGATTTCAGAGATAGAAAACCAAAGTAAAGGCAGAAGGACTCTGAAAATTGCCTTTTTGAAGCAACTAATACGAAGATGCTCAGAAAGTTCTCTCACACAACTAACATACTAACATTGAAGCCGAGACAAACAAGAACTCTACAAGAATATTGTTATATTAACACTTTTATTAATAACATTTAGATTAACATGGATAGGATCTCCTCCTCTTGGGTTTTTAGTGTAGTGTGGTTATCTATCCTTTATCGTTAGATGTTAGCCCCCTCCCTTATATTTTCTTTGTCGTTTTGTAGTCTTATAAAAATAATAATAAAAATATCCCTCCGGGGATGCCAAAAGAAAAAGAAAAACAGCCAGGTTCCAAGAATTAAAAAATCATATTTGGAGAAAGTGTGTGTTATACAGAGATGTAAGGTACCACACTAAGTCATCCTCAAACAAACAGCTGTTATATTGATGTTAGAGAGTTTCCATCTCCTACAACTCTTATTTGATTTAATTTAGAATCGAATCCATTATGGGTCCTGTGGACTGTTCCTCCCCTACAATTTGCTGGAAAAGAAATCTTACCACTTTCCACAACTTCCTTTCAGCTTTAGTTATCAGAGCTGCTATTGCAGAGCTATGATATGTATGCTGTTGTTCCTGTGTATACAGAGCACACAGTCTCACCTGCTCCCCATGCCCCAGAACATAATATTTTTCCTGCCATCACATATCAGGAAATCAGAGCTGTGGCCAAATGCCAGGAATCATTTTTAAAATTTATTCGATTTATACCCCACCCTCCCCCCATTAAAACAGGCTCAGGATGGCGTACATAAAAATTAAAATACATAAAACAAAACAATTATAAAACCAATTCATAAAGTGCTAGTAGAACATCAAACATTGCATAGCGATGGTGGAGCATTGTAACAGATCAATCATAATGAAATACAGTCAGCATTGCTGTTACAGCTATTAACTCAGTCCCTGTGTGCTGGCAGGGCACAGGATGCCAGTGGTGATTTCAGAGGACAGGGCCTCAGCTAGTATTCAGTTATTAGGTTATAAGGCAGGTCCTTAGTTGAAAGCCTGGTGGAAGAGCTCCATCTTGCAGGTCCTGTGGAACTGTAGAAGGTCCCATAGGACCCTAATGTCTGGAGCTGCCACTGAGAAGGCCCTGGCCCTGGTCATGGCCAGCCTGGTGTCTTTGGGACCAGGGAGGGCTAGACAATGTTGAGACCCTGAATGCAGTGCTCTCTGGGGAACATGTGGAGAAAGGCAGTCCCTCACGTATGTAGGCCACAGACCATGAAGGGCTTTAAAGGTGAGAACCAGCACCTTGAAGTGAATTCGGTATGCTATAGGCAGCCAGTGCAGTACTTTCAGTGCAGGCTGGATGTGCTCCCACATAGGGAGGCCCAGCAGCAGCCTGGCTGCAGCATTCTGCACTAGCTGCAGCTTCCAAATTTGGGACAAGGACAGCCCTATGTAGTGAGCATTACAGTGGTCTAATCTTGAGGTGATCATTGAATGTATCACTGTTGCCAAGTCGCTATGTTTGAGGAAGGGAACCAACTGCCTAATCAGCTGAAGGTGGTAAAAGACTGACTTAGCAGTGGCTGCTACCTGGGCCTCCGTTGTTAAGGATGCATCCAAGCAGTAGGATATATACCTCGGAAAAGGACTGCCTACAGATACTATATATTTTAAATTTATAAGTCCTATAAACATGGCTTACAAAACCATATGTAGCATCATAGCTACAATACCCAACTGAATAGTAGAACAATTAAACAATGATAGTATAACATTTTAGAGAAATCTCAAAACAGCAAGCCTAAAGTGAAGTTAAACTGAAACATAAAATTCCAGCAGAAAAAACCAAATCCATCTGTTCAGTCAAGTGAAAATGCTTTCTGAAAATGCTTTTCACAGACAGGTAGTGTGGTATAGACTAAGATCTGGGAGAACCAGGTTAAAAATCTGCCACGGAAACTCACTGGTGACCTTGAGCCACTCACACAATCTCAGCCTTGCCTACTTGACAAGATTGTTGTTGTAGGAATGAAATGGAGGAGAAGAAAATTGTATAAGTTGCTTTGAGTCCCTAATGGAGAGAAAGACAGGGTATAAATGAAGTAAACAAATGATTAAGTGGGGTTTAACTATGGGCTTTTGTGCATTCTCATTTTACTTGCTGGTAAATTCCTGTTTCTTTGAGGGCTTTCCCCCACTGTTCCTCACATATTTTGCTCCCTCTTGTAGTCAATTTCATATAGAATCATAGAATGTTAGATTTGGAAGGGACCTTGCAGGTCATCTAGTCCAACCCCCTGCACTCTGCAGGAGCATAGCCAAAAGATAGCCCTACAACATACCCGAAAGATCACACATATTTATGTCTGGCATATCACACATTAGCTACATTATTTTAGATTAACTTTTCATTCAGAACAGCACAGTTGTTTGGCATGCTCTTTTAGTAGCGGTATTCTGGAACTTAAATCCTCACAGACTATTCATTGCTTCCCTACCAACATGCATTTTGCAGGCTCCCAGGCTATAGGCTGGCAAGGAAGAAACCCACATATAGATTTCCAAGAATCCAGGCATAATGATCACTTGCTGGAGCAGTTGAACTCTATCAATGTGAGGTTACCCACCTCTAAAACTCAGACTAGGGCCCCGGTCACACGGCAAAGTTTCTGTGGGAGAGGCACAGGAGTCCCGTGGATTTTCTGGGTGCAATCTCACCTCAACATCTGGGAAGCGCAGTGCTCCTGTGGTGAACCCGTGGCTGCCCGCCGAAGGTGCAGAGTTAAAAACTAGTACCTACGAGGTACTAGTTTCTGGAAACCGCGGGGCAAGGGTGGGCGTCTGACCGCATTTCCGGTGGACTTCCGTGGCATCTGGCGCTCACCCATGTCCCATCGCAAAGAAGGGGTTTTTTCCCCAGGTCTCCACAGGATGCGCACAAGCACCCAACGGAGCATGCGCACAAACAGGAAGCGGCGTTTGTCACAGGAGCCGCGTGGCGCGAGTGCCGGTTTGAACGTGCTGTGCTGCTTCTTTGCTGCGCTGTGGACTAGCCGTCTGATCTGCACCTGACGCCTACCCACGGGACCTCCAAAGGACTTCTGATTGGGCTGCCGCACGTTATTTTCCTCCAGGGCAATTAGCCACGCCTCCCCCCCCCGCATTTTCCGGCCCGTGTGACCGGGGCCAAAGTAGATCTTTGTAAAGAAGCTAAATGGGGTGGAGATGACAAATCAAAACTATGGAGTGAGGATCTGTGGAACAAATCATAATTATGGAGTGAGGATCTGGCTTTGACTAAGTTTTATATAAAGTATAAGAGATTGTGATGCAAGAAAGCTAACTGTATCTATGGCATATTCTGGATCTGCCAGAGATGGCAACTTTTGCATTGGATATAAAAGGCATTTTCAGCATGTTGACCTCAACTCTCCAGTCTGGCAGCATACACACTAAGACTGCATGACAAAGCTACTGCTTTGAACAATTTCCATAGGTGGATGTATAGAAAGGGGCACCAACAAGGGAAGCACATCCTTTGTTTCCTGTACAGTAACACAACTGTTAAGTACATGGCACTAAGGTTCTGTCCTGCAATAAGGATACAGATTTTTAACACAAAAAAATGGTCTAAGAAGACTGAAATATTGCCCAATATAATCTGAACGTATAGCAGAAAAGAAATCTTTTCCTCCTGAAATTTCTATGCAGCAATGGCTGAAAATAAATTTGTGAAAAAATACCAAACATTATAAAAAATTAATATTGGAGCTGCCTAGTTTTCTGAGAATCTTTCACTTATTCCATCAAAAGAAATATACAAAATTTGTTACCTGAGAAAACGATCTTAAAGACAATATACAAGAAGCATTTTAGCATGCAATGAAGAATAGTCACACACAGCAGAGTCAGCAAAGGTTAAAACGAATACCAAGTCTTTCTTGAATTTTCTTTCTAGAGGGAAAAACTTATGCTCATTCACTTTTGTCTCATTTCTAACCTATTTACAGGTGAGTAACATGGACTTCAATACAATTTCCCCCCCAGATGAATAAGTATATCACTGCAACCTTTTAAAATTAACACTGAAAACTAAAAAGCATTCCAAGTCCATTAAAGGCAAACTATGAATAAGTTATCTAATTTCCAATAGTATACCATGGATTTTTATCAACACCATAACCTATGATGTTATAATAAAAACAAAAGTATCTAGAACTCACTACTTGAACATACATTCTTATATAAAAGTTAGAACAGCAGAGAAAGGCAGCATATAGATGAACTAAATAAATAAATGTGTCCTCAGTCTTTATATAAGAGCCTAGGAGACAGTAGTAGTGTAAAAATAATGCAGTAGAGATGCTTCTTGCTTTAAAAACTAGGCTGCAAGCATTTTACTCAGAACTAAATTGTCTTGAAATCAATAGGATTTAATATGTTTCAAACGAGGCAATGTTCCCTCTAAGCTGTGGAGTCTTGTGAGCAAAAATTCTATATTGTGAGCTACTGGTGTTAAAATTGTGAGTGAGGGATTTGGCTTCTGCATAAACTAGTTTGCTCTGGAGCCATCCTTCCTGAGCTAAGACAAAAATGTGTGAGCTGGAGACTAAAAAACTGTGAGCTAGCTCACACTAACTCAGCTTAGAGGGAACACTGCTGGAGATCTAAAAGGGAATGCTTTAATTTAGAATAACAGAATATTGGTTCCCATCCCATTGGTTGCATTTAATTTCTGATATGCTCATATATAGGGAGACTTAGTTTTTGCACAGACTGCAACACCTCTGTTACTAACCAGCACCAGCACAACAATTTAAATGATATTCTAAGATGTGGCTAGTGCACAAAAGCGTTTAAGAGATTTTAAGCAAATAAAGAAAACATAAAGAGTATAATTTAAATACTTAAAAGAGAATGAAATATGTATTTCACATCCAATAGTGCAAGAACCAACTTCACATTATTCCCATTAAATTTACTGATTGACAAAAATGCAATCTTTGTCCAGCAGAGTTGTTTATTAACCATAGCTGTATAAGCTGTATGCTAGTATTTAGATGGCTAAATTGAATTTTCCAGTTCTTATGCTGGGTGGGATGGGATGGGAAGAAGAGTGACTTTAAAAAGTGCAAACAAAAATAACACAGATCAGAAATACTTGACATACCTTCAGACTCTGCTTATCTTGATCATGGCACTGAACTACTGTCCTAAGATCTGACTGAGCTGTATCTTGGCATCGAGTTTTTATTTTTTTTAAGTAATTTAAGGACATTCACTCTCTCAGTGAAAGACAAGCCCTTCAATGGTTTTAACAGAACTGTGATCCTTAAAATATATCTTCATTCTCCCTGTGATGGCTTTGCTTTTTCTCTAGGCTATAGAGATGAAGCTCTTAAGATTTGTGAAGTAGCAAGACAGAATAGAAGCTTTAAAAGCATGCATTGTAGCATCATGCTGTGCTTTTAATAACCACTAAGCCCATTTTCCAGGGTTTTTTAAGTTTAAAGAAAGGAGACAGCGCTAGTTATTTTCAAAATATATGTTTTTTGAAACTCATTAGAACCGTTGTGTGTTGTTCATCAAAATCCCAAAGTTGTTGTAACCAGCCCTCTTTCAAATCATCCTTCCACACTGGAAGAGGAAAAGAAGATCATCCCAATGTTGACTTTATATCTCTGGTGAAAATAGAGACTGTGCATGCTTGATAGCACAAAGTCATCCCCATGAGGAAATGGGTTTTCCTGGCTCAGCCACACATAAACACTGATCTGATATGGGTGTATAAAGAGCCATGTTCTTTTTGAGCATATGTCACTCACCTGTTTGGCTAAGCTGGGATGTGCTTCTGCTTCTTCGAGATACCATGGCAACAACTTTGGCACTAAGGCTTGATCGTCTTTTCTTCCCACCTGTTCCAACCGTACCAACTGCAGTGTCTGATTGACTTCCATCATTGTGTTCCAGCTTATACACCTCTCCACTCACACTTGTGCTCTTTGTGATAGTTCTCCCTGAAGTCCCCATCCGTCTGCCTTGCATTTTAGGAGTAAATGTACTATATTTACAAAGTAAAAAAAAAGTGCATATTTAAATTATAATTGTGTATTTAACAAAATATTCAAATCTAAAAAATCCCCATTGTATTCAAATGGTATTCAGTTTTTTATTTATAACATAAAAACCTTGCTGAGTATATTTTCAAAAATTATGGAAACAAAATCTACAAAGGAGTTGCATGTTTACAAATCCCTGAAGTTTATTTTTTTCTTAAGTTCCTAATTGGAATCTTACTTTTGAGTTCTTGCTTTGACTGTGACCAGTCATCATTCACTGGTTTTCAAGTTACACACTTGAGTGCAGTGAAACAGGAAGGACTTTGTTCAGTGCAAGATGTTCTTCAAGATGAAAGATACTGGAATGCTCTGCTAGGTAGCAATCCTTCTTGAAGGTCTCACACTTAAAAATACTCATCATTTATAATGGATAAAAATAAAAGAGAAAAGACATGTTCTTAACTATAAGGAGCAGTGTTATGCAGTTGTTAGAGTGCTGGATCAAGTGAGATCAGGATTCAAATCCTCATTCAGGCATAAACCTCACTGGGTGCTCTTAGGTACATTATTACTTCTTAGCCTAACCTACCTCAGTGGAGGAGGTCATGGAAAACCATATATGTCATCCTAAGATATATGGAAGAAGGATATGATGTACACACAAGAAATACTATAATGTAAACACATCAATACATACCCTGAACAATATGTTTTGCAATGAATTAAAATTTAGAATGTAAATTTATTTAAATAATTTAAGTATTGCTGATTAAAGACTAAGGGTACACCAATATTACAGAAATACATAGGTAATTAAACGAAATGCATAGAATCACATTTAATTAAGATATGTGTGTGTGTGCGTGTGTGTATAAAATCAGTCTCCAAGATCTGTTGTGCTTCATATCATAATCTTGCCTTCAAATCTCGTTTGGTGAGAAATCAAGATTTCCGAGATCTGATGAGACTGGACTATACCATACTAATTTCACTCCCTAAATATCAATACAAATATAAAATATTTAAAAAGGTGCACTGGCAAGGATTCTTAGTAAGATCTTAGTCCAGCACACTGTTCTTATCTATATATTTAAAAGAAAGTCCCCTCACCGTAAAATCAACGCCCAGGCCAAACCGCTGGACCTAGAGACACCAAATTCGGGGAGACCACTCCTACCATGGTGTAGGTGCTCACTAAGAAGGGATTTTTAGAAATTCGACCCCTAAGTGGGTCAAAAGAGGGAAAATGTGCTCCCCCATTGATTCCTATGGGGCTGCCAGGTGGCTGCCTCTCTGTACCCCCCACTCTCTGATTGGTCAGCTGCAAAGCTCAGTGTTCTGAGGTAAAAAACCCAAACAGTTACAAGGGACTGCAGACAGTTAATGACAGTTGAGGAAATCAGGAATGGCCAAGAACCACCTGTGAGGTAAAGCAAAGCTGTTGGCCCAACCTCTCTGATGGCTTCCAACACACTCCCCCCACCTCTTACAGGTAACAGGTGGTTGTCTGTCAGGTGTAGCCCCCCTCCACAGTGACTTCTAATACTCCCCCCTACTACACTGGGCAGGCAGCTGCCTCTCAGGTGTAGGAGAGGAGGTGGGATGGCTTCCAGCACACTCCCCCCACCTCCTACACCTAACAGGCGGTTGTCTGTCAGGTGCAGTAGTGGTTGCAGGGTGCTTAAAGCCATGAGGGAGCCTGACCCAGCAGTAACACCTTAGTGATCTTGCCAGCCCTGCCTCCACAGTGGCTTCTAATACTCCTCCTCCCTCCCCATCCTACACTGGACAGGCAGCTGCCTCTCAGGTGTAGGAGAGGAGGTAGGATGCTTACAGCTGCCGGGGAGGTTTGCTCAGCAGGATTTCCTTAACACTACTGCTGGCCCAGCCTCCCCTATGCCTTTAAATACAATCCCCCCCAACACTAGACAGGCTGGTGTCTGTCAGGTGTAGGAGCAGGGCCAGGGTATGAATGTTTATGGGGAGATAGTAAAGGACATTTCTAGGAGCCATTTCAATGCATGCCTCCCTCATGAACCTGAAGAAATGTCCACCACATCACCACTCCCTCACATCAATTCCCCCTCACACCTCTCACCTCTTACTACTCCCAAGAAAGCTCCTGGCAAATGTCGAGCCAGATACACCAATGCTACAAGGAGGAGGCAACTTAGGAATGTGGCAAAGACATTTGCACATAGTACTCATGCTGTGCACTGAGCTGCACAGGCCAAGTACCAGCAAGATCACCCTGAGGCGCTCAGAACAACACAGTCTCCATATGAGCAAAACCATCCAGGAACATAAGTAGAGAGGCCATCACTTTCGTGGAAGGTGGCAGGAGTTGACTTAACAGACAAGTGCTTCTTAAATGGACAGTTCTATGTGGCCTGCTCCAGAGTCAGCTCATCAAGCAGCCTGGTGATCCTAGCCCCTGAGGGCAGAACCACCAATGTGGTCTACAGAGAGGTCGTTCAGTAGAGAAAGAAAAAGTACGTATGTCTCATTTCTTACACTACAATCTTCTCTGTTTGAATTCCTACAACAAATGTCACATTTCAGATTTCACATCATCAGTATTATAACTGGATTTACAGAACTTAAATACCATAGCGAAGCACAGGTAGCAGGCTAGTTTCTTATAAAATTCATCATGCAGATGCAAAATGTATGATTGTTTATTAATTTAATTAATCTTATTTGGATTTCCAGCACATGGGCCAGTTAATAACAATAAAGTGAAAAATTCATCTGAAGTCTTTATGTAACCTACCTACTAAAACATAAGCCTGCAATATCAGAAACTAACTGTTACACCTTTCTTAGTCAAGTGAAGTCAACAGGTTTAGAAGATTATGTTGTAAATTACCTCATAACTCTTGCCACTGAAAACTAGTTTGGATAAATTCAAAAACAACATATTTGTAGTATCATTTATCAATCTCTCAGCTACAAATCATGAAATGCTTGTCCAGCCTAGGAAGGGAAGTATCAGGAACAACAACAACAACAACAACAACAACACACACACACAAAATTTGCAAGTTTATAATTAGCTAGAAATTGTAGTTCTGTACGTCCCTCCCCCAGTTTCCTTCACAAATGTGTGCCTAGAATAGCTATGGCTGTGCTTAAAATAAACTGTTAATAATTGGATCCCAGACCTGAGGCTTCCTTAGGCTTCTTCACCCATAGGACAACTGCTTAGCTCACACTACTTTGCATACCGGAAATGCTAAAGAACAGGGGGGAAGCTGCATTGCTGGAGACAAGGGACTTTCCCTCTGTCTCCCTGTCACTCATGCATGAGCTGGTCAGTAACACTAAGGTCAAATCAAATCAAATTTATTATTACGGTTCGTGACCAGCACAAGATCAGTTACAACAATGTACATAAATCTGATAAGTTTTAGGAAATACACAATATTTATAATTACTGAGTGTACATAATCTGATAAGTTTTAGGAAATACACAATATTTATAATTACTGAGTGGCCTATGCATTCTTAAAATCACAGAAGAGATTGAAGAAAACATCTACATTTTATGATTCAGCTACATTCCCTGTGAATTCTGCATGATGCTGCAAGAAATCTGGCACAGGGGAATGTGAGCTGAGGATTTGTGTCTGAAAGGAACCTCCTCGTAATTTCAGATTCAGAGCAGGTAGAAAACCTCCCAAGCAAGGGTGCAGTAATCTTCACACGGATTTCCTGGTAGAAACGGCAGTGAAGCAAGATAGGCTCATTTGTTTTGACCTTCCGTGCTCCACACAGGCAAACCCTCTCTGCTAATGGGATCTTCCTATAATGTCCCTCCACTACTGCGGAGGGGAGTATATTCCATCTAGCCATAGAGTAAGCCCTGCAGTGGGACGGGACCTCTAACAGCGATAAGTAGGCTGCTGGAATTACGACGTATCTAGTGTTCTTTGATGTCAGGAAATTTGAAACTTTGCTGATGTCTCCCTGCCTTTCAGTATCCAATATCCTTTGCTTGACCAGGGCCTTTGCTTGATCTAAGGGCATTTTAAAGAGAAACTCTGGGGAGAGGCCTAGCATATTCAGTTTGTGACAGACTGCCTTTAACCAAGTGGATCGAAAGCCATCCCAGAGAATTAATGATGTAAGGTCTTGGGAGAAATGGTTTAGCTTAAGCCATAGATTAATAGATGTGATGCTTACCCTAGCCTCTAATCTAATCATATTGGAATCTAGGCACAGGCTTGCATTCAATGCACATCTGGGGAATCTGCTCTTTAACATTTCGATTGAGTTCTTTCTAATGGGGCAAAACATGAAGATGGTGGGCTTAACATCTTCCCATACAGAAATTGGGAGACGGTTTTGGATTGATATAATCTGAGGGCTGCTGGAATATATTGCCCACTGTTTTTATAGAAGAATCTTAGAATATCCTGTACCGATTTTTTTACTTATATTGGCCATGTAGTCGTGATGGGCCTTCCTCGCCCCAGAAGACTGGGTCATCACACCCAAATATTTAAAACACGTTACCTGTTCGATTTTATGGCCATTGATGCTCCAAGCCCTAACTTTAGGTCTCTTACCAAAATACATGATTTTACTCTTTTGGGAATTAATCTCTAGGTGGTTTGCGTTACAATAATGACTGAATGCCTTCAATGTCCTTCTAAGGCCAACAGGGGTTCTGGATAACAAAACTGTGTCATCAGCATAAAGTAAGGCAAATATCTTCTGCTCAGCTAGAGTAGGTGGATGAGAATCAACACTGCTTAGGCTACTGATCATGTCATTGATATAAAAAATAAATAGCGACGGAGCCAAAACACAGCCTTGTTTTACACCTTTTGTGGTTATGATAGGATTAATAAGAAGCCCATTTTTGTTACACCTAATTTGGAAAGATGAATTAGAATACAGGACCCGAATCAAGTATAAGAGCCTCTGATCTATAGATGTGGCTCCCAATTTGTCCCATAACCTGTCCCTAGCTATGGAATCAAACACGGTTTTTAAATCAATAAAGGCTGCATACAACGAAACTGCATTCTTGGCAGCATATTTGTCTATTAGATGTTGCAAAATCAGACTGTGGCCGATGGTAGTTCTTCCTTCCCTGAAGCCAGTTTGCT
The DNA here is from genome assembly GCF_001447785.1 of Gekko japonicus. NCBI lineage: Eukaryota > Metazoa > Chordata > Lepidosauria > Squamata > Gekkonidae > Gekko > Gekko japonicus. Next base: position 584,275 of record NW_015177033.1, on the reverse strand, counting down.
CTTCCACTAGAAGATTCTCTTGTTCCATCCAGCTCTTGAGTTTATCTAAGAGATGACTAGCGTAAAGCTTACCAATTGTACTTAGCAAACTGATTGGTCTATAATTAGCTGGGTCATCTCTCCTCCCAGATTTAAAAAATGGAATTATAATCGCCTTCCTCCAATCATCTAGGATTTCCCCAGATAAATCGATGTAGATAAAGAGAGAAGCCAAAGGGGAGGCCCACCATTCAATGTTATCTTTTAATAATTCTGCAGGGATGTTGTCTATACCTGAGGCTTTTCCTCTCTTAAACTGGCCAATGAGGGACTTGATTTCCTTTGCTGTGACTGGGGGCCATTCTGGTAGATCTTCCGGCTTTTGAAGATGAAATACTTGAGGAGCCTCAGCATGCAGTTTCCGGACGTACGCCTCCCACGTGTCAGCAACACTAAAGTCTGTATTATGGCAGACAGTTAGGGCTATAATGGATCCAAAGGTGTAGAGCATCATGCATAAAGCATCTTTAAATGGATGCACCTCAATGACAGATTCTTTGCTCCTTTACATGGTCTGTAAATAATGTAGTTCATAAATATTGTTTGTTAATGTAGTTTCAAATAAATATTTCTTACATTGTTTAAACTCAGGCTTAAACTTTGGCTAGACTCCAAAAGCAAGGAAAAATCCACAGATGTACGGCAGTCATTGAGATCAGCTGTAGCTGACATTAAAGATGGCCTGGATCTAATGGACTGTGGGTACAGCTCTCTTTTTGGAATGTCCTCCAAAGAGTCAAGAAACCTTTGGAAGAGTGTGGGATGTTGCAGGGCCATCAAATTAGAAAGGCATGAATGATAGCTGCTAGATGTGGATGAAACAAAAAAAATGGTTGTAGTCTTCTTGCACAACTGAACTGGTAAGTTGTGACCAATGTTCCCTCTAAGCTGTGGAGTCCTGTGAGCAAAAATTCTACTTTGTGAGTTACTGGAATTAAAGTTGTGAGTGAGCGATCTGGCTACTGCATAAATTAGATTGCTCTGGAGCCATCCTTCCTGAGCTAAGAGAAAAATGTGTGAGCCAGAGGCTAAAAAAATGTGAGCTAGCTCACACTAACTCAGCTTAGAGGGAACACTGGTTGTGACTATTAGCCATGGCAAATGGACCATCTAGATTATGACTCAGGAAGATCTTCAAAGATGCAGATCTGCAATAGCACAGAAGACTAAAATATCACCCATCATAGATGTCCCGATCCCCCCAGACCTCAACAGCTGCCAGCTATGAATTCAGTTTTGTCAAGATTCAGCCTCAGCTTGCTTCCTCACATCCAGTTCCTCACCATGCATCTATGGGACATTGGCTGGATAGTTGCTTTATTCTGATCTATACAATGTAGTATGCTAAATTCTAGATATGACTGTGAAACTGTTGGTGATTTTTTATGTGGGATGATGTGGGTATTCAAAATTTACCCTTGAATACTTTAATGCTTTCGTACCAAAGAGATCAGAGATTTGTGATGCGCATTCATGATATGCATGGGATCTCCACTACAAAGAGTACCAAGTCCTATGAGGAAAGACTGACGGACTTGGGAATGTTTAGTCTGGAGAAGAGGAGGTTGAGGGGCAACATAATTGCTCTCTTTAAGTATTTGAAGGGCTGTCAGAGAAGGGCAGGGAGCTGTTCCTGTTGGCAGCAGAGGATTGGACTTGCTATAATGGGTTTAAATTATGTGCAGGAAGGTACCGGCTGGATATTAGGAAAAACGTCTTTACAGCAAGAGTTGTGAAACAATAGAATCAACTGCCTAGGGAGGTGTGAGCTCCCCCTCACTGGCAGTCTTTAAGCGGCGGCCGGACAAACACTTGTCAGAGATGCTCTAGGCCAGGGGTGTCAAACATAAGGCCCAGGGGCTGGTACCGGCCCATCCAGAGTTCCTATGCAACCCATATACGATTGGTGCTAGGGAAGGAGTGCTGGGGGGAGTGGGCAGAGCCACTCCATTATGGCTTCAGCATGGCAGAACAACCTCATCTGCAGCAGTCAAGCATAATGGGAGCATGTGTCCAGCGCTGCACTACTGCCTCTCCAGTCCGCCTATGTGGTTTTTCCTCTGCACCCCCGTCTCACCCCATAGGGCCTTGCAGTGAGGACATACTAACTTGGAGCTTAATATCTACTGTCCTTTACACAGTTTCTGTCTCCGGTACCTGGCATTACGTTTTATGGCACACATGGCCTAACCTGACAAAGTGACATTTATTTGACACCTCTGCTCTAGGCTGATCCTACATTGAGCAGCGGGCTGGACTAGATGGCCTGTATGGCCCCTTCCAATTCTGTGATTCTGTGAAAAGAGGAGACGATTTGGTGGCTTTCAGGGAAGGGAACGAGGAAATAGTGGGAGAGGAGGAAATGAGATGCCCCTGTAAGCCCCCCACTTGTCTTATATTTATTACTATCACAGACAGCCCTATTTTAAAAAGAAATCTAGAGGAACATTTTCTACAGATAACTAAGAAGAAAGCTGCATCCTGACCAAATTACAAGTTTTGCTGAACCACTGTATATGATGCACAGGCTTTACTTATTAGTACTGAGCCAATCCCTGGAGTATAATATGCTTGTAAAAGTAGACTGAATTACTCTGAGTGACAGTAAGTGAATATATGTCCAATGTGGAATGTATTTTAATGACAAACACTGTTTACATTCTCATTACAGGTACTACACAGATAATACACATCTCAGGTCCTGTGATGTTGGGAAAAAAACAGAGAATACAATTTTTCAAATTCAGAAAGAACAAAGCTTCTCTCTGAGGAGCAAAAAAAAAAGGGTTTTAAGCTTCCCCCTCCTCCAGGATATCACTGTATCAGTGAAGAGACAGTAGATGGAATAGAGAGCAACTTCTGCTTCAAAAAGAACAGATTTGGGAGGACCTAGATTTCTTATAGTTGCAAGTCCTTTCCTGTAGAAAATAAGGGAGGAGTAATTGAAGATGTATTCAGTATTTGGGTCATTTATCCAGACTTATCTAGCCATAGCCTTACTTGATGGAGAGAGAAAAAAATCAAACAAACAAGAAACAGACTAATCAGAACCTGTAGGTAATTATTTTTCATAGTGGAAGATACTATCTGTATTCTAGTTTTAAAATATTGTGATTTGACAACTTAAAATTCATGAGAAAGCAAAATCAACCAAGCTGTCTATTAACTTCAGATATCTTCTATGGACGTGTGAGCTAGTTTTAAAATGTCACAATTCCTTCTTTTTTCTGAAGTGATCCCACAGTTTATTTTGATATTTATATAGAAAAGTGGGGGACTTGCAGTACAGCATCTCATTTTTCCACCCCTCTACTATTTTTTCTTTCCCTTCCCCGAAAGCCCCTTTTCCCATTCTCTCCTTCCCACCCACCAACCAACCTCCCTTTATCTGCTCCCCATCTACAGCTTTCCCTCCTTCCCTCTGCCAGGCAACCCCTCCCTGGGAAAACTCTGCATGGCTGGGCCCAGGCGCATGGCTCCACATGTCAGGCTGGGCCATGTTGCCCAGTGGGGAACCGGCAAGGACTTGCAGGGGGGCACCTCATTTCCTCCTATATCCCCTACACCACACTGTTTCCACTTTTTCCTCCTCCTGGCAACCCCCCATCCTCATCTTTCCATGTTTCCTTTTCTCCTTTCCACCTACTCACCCATCAACCTTTTATCTACCCCTATATTCACACAATGTGGACCAAAAGCAGTTTGCATAATTTCTTCTCCCCCATTTTATCCTTACAACAACCATGTTAGATAGGTTAGGCTGAGAATGTGTTGTCTGGCCCAAGGTCAACCAGTGGGCTTGCATGGCCGATTTGAAACTGGGTCTCACAGATCATAGTCTGAAACTCTAACCACTACACGCACTAGCGTTTGTGGGGTTGGCTGCTGTTAAACAGTAGCAAGCAGCTGGGTCTGAGTGAGTCATGCATGTCAGGTGGTAGTACATCACCCAATGAGTCTTTCCTCAAAGGCCAAAACAGCCCTGGAAAAGTCCCTACCCCCTTGTCCCCTGCCTTTTACTGACAGAAACTAAGGCTGGCAATAATATGCAGTTATTTAGCAACAGCCGCTGAGCACAATTGCTTCTTAAAGCTACAGGCACTGCTTCTATTATTTTGAGTGTTTTCAACCCCCATTTTTTTCTGATTTTAGATTTTTCTGAAAATCCCCCTCCCCCGGTTCACAGAGAGATCTCTTTTGTCTCTTCATGGCTCCAATCTCTGTATTTATGGATCCACAGATGGGGCCATGTTGAGAATTAGATATGTTGATGATATATCCAGGATCCAAATATAACTTCTTTGGGCCTAATAAAACATGTCGCCTCCCCATCATCCTGTCTCATGCATGAAATCTCACAAGTCAAGATACCATGTTGTGGTCATGGACTTGCAGCCTACCATGGGTATTCTCATGCCTTTTGCCCTGGAAAAGTATCCTCATTTGTCCCTCTATGCTTGAGGCCTGCATGTACATATTTCTGCACAATATTTTCATTTAGCTGTATTGTGTCTCATTATTTACAATTTTAATGATACATCAGGAGACTTCTTCCCTGTAGCTGTATCTACAATAAATGTCCCCAAATATCTGTAACATAGATTTCAAAACACTTGTTGTTAATACGATTGCCAGGTGTGATCGTTGTGCTGGTGGGGAGATTTGGGGAGCTGTCTGGGAGTGGGTGGTGATATCACCAATGTGATGACATCATGTGGAAGTGATGTCATCACATCAGCAACATTGCACGGTGACACTGTTTCTTGGGCAAACTCTACGGTTAAAATTGGGCTCAAACCACAGAGTTTTTCTCAAAAAGCAGAGCATTGCCACACAACATCACAGACATGATGACATCACTTCAGCGTAACATCATTGCGTTGGGGATGTTCCCGCACAACATTGCTGTTCGGGAGTGGGGCTTCCTCTGCTGGCCAGGTGGCCGGCGGCAGACAGAAGCCCCCAAAATCAGGGGGTCCCCTGCCCAGACTGGGGGGTCTGGGAACCCTAGCTGTTAAAAAAATATTTTCAACTGTAATTATTTCTGTTGGGACTAAAACCATGTTGAGAAGACAGCGCTCAGGCTCCACTGGACTGTTTTGGATAGGAAGAGAGTGGGGGGGGGGGGGGGGGGAGAGCATGCTGTTTCCTTCAGAGGTGTTGAACCTATTTTCAATCATACTGCAGCAATATTTGGTAATTTTCTGTTAATAATCAATAAATAGTGGATAACAAAAACAAAACAACCTCTCACCTGGCTTTCAGTAACATACTGTAATAAATACTTCTCTAGAACATATTATGAGTCTTTAAACAATTTTCATTACAAAAGCACACAATATAACACCTTCCATAAAAGCATAATAAATAATTTTTACTTCTTCAGCATAAGATACAAACTATGATAAGTGTCACATTTCCATACACCCACATCCAAAAACATCCAAGAACATGACTTTGCACATTTTCTTGTTGCGGCCCACTGAGTCCACTCAAGTTTTGTTCTAGAGGTTCAGCAAAGAAGGCAAAGTAGGTCTATAATTTTTACTTCTTCAGCATAAGATACAAACTATGATAAGTGTCACATTTCCATACACCCACATCCAAAAACATCCAAGAACATGACTTTGCACATTTTCTTGTTGCGGCCCACTGAGTCCACTCAAGTTTTGTTCTAGAGGTTCAGCAAAGAAGGCAAAGTAGGTCTCTTCAGTGAGAAGAGGGGATGTGACAGGAGTCATTATTAATAATAATAATAATAATAATAATAATAATAATAATAATAATAATAATAATAATAATAATAATAATAATAATAATAAATATTATTATTATTATTATTATTATTATTATTATTATTATTATTATTATTATTATTATTATTATTTGTTCCT